>NW_017307856.1:341737-354781 GCF_000935625.1 Nanorana parkeri
TTCAGATAACAGATTTAAAAGTACAGTTATCCTTTAAAGTAAAATGTGACCAGGCTATGGATATTCAAATATTTACATCATCACAAGCAGTAAATCAGATTTAAAACAAGCCATCAATTACTTGTGTAGCGGCAAACACTGTTAAGCAATTTATCCTAAAAATTCACAAGAGAAACATTGAAGTTGTTCAGAATGGTTCTTAGCTCTCTGCTCTCCCCTCTTCCAATGCACGTGCTTTTTGTTTACATTAGAGCTTAAAAGGCTAGAATGCTGCCATGTTACTGCTGGAAGGAAAAAGCAGAATGAGCTAAGCTGTTGAAATGAAAGTGAAAGTATTTTCTGCTGTAAACTTTAAGGATGAATTACTTCAAAGTGTCTATTGTTACAGAGGTCAGTGAGCGCTATTTCTAAATTATATTCACTGTTTCTTAAGGATATGAAAATATTTGAATGCCCATAGCTTGGCCACAGTATTAGTTTAAGGACTGAAAAGAAAACGGTCTGGTGAGGTGGACCTTAATGCAGTAAGTGCAGAGGTGTGTTTAGTTCCTTAGCCAACTGCTGAGTAGCTGTTCTTCAGCACTTCAGTTCACTGCAGCAGCTTCGGCTGCACAGTGCTAAGGAAAATAGCGGAGAAAATATATTTAACTAATGAATACCATTTTCCAATGAATATTTGGTGTGCTCGTCCACCAAAACATTAAATTGTAGGTTCCCACCCTGAATTGATTTCCTCCTTCGGGGTTCATGCACCTTTCTCCAGCGCTGCCAGGTGCGCCCACAGTTAAAATGGTCACTGTTGCTCTGTCCCCACCTTCTTCATCACAGTCATCACAGTCAGCGTTCTGCATCCACATTCACTTACGCTGCGGGTGCTAAGTTAGCGGTGCTGAGCGCTGACTTGCAGCACAGCATTCAGCGGCAGTTTGCTAACTTGCTGCAGCTGAGCAACTGAATACGCCTCTGATCTAGACTACTTTTTTTCCTTACAACCATGCACATGTAATTGTACTTATGCTTTCAAAGCATTCAAAGAATTCCATATATTTGTAAGAGAATACATACAATTTTGCTCTGACTCAATTAAAAAAAATACATGATTTTTTGTGACCATTTGGGGGGTGCGTATAGTGGGAGGCTCTGGGTCTACATTCTCTTCTTTCTTTTCTATTGGTCTTTTCTTTTTATCTTTCTTTCTGTTCTCTTGTCTATCTCTCTACCTTCTCATCTGGATCCACATAATTTTTCCTTTCCTCTTGCTTTCTTTGGCGTTTGTGATCTGATCTCCCAATGACAGTAGCAATCCCATGGTGGGTTTTGTTTTGGGTTCTTTTAGAAGCATCAAGTGTTCTGCGTAGAGTCATTGGGGAGAATATATTAAAACTGGAGCAGGCAAAATCTGGAGCAGTTGCCCATTGTAACCAATCAGCTTATATCTTTCATTTTCAAAGCTTAACTGAACAACCTAAAGAGAGAAGCTGATTGGTTACTATGGGCAACTGTACAGATTCTGTCTGTTCCAGTTTAATAAAATCCCTCCATGTGATTTGTTTCCTGATGCACATACTTTCAGTAGACTTTGAATAGTGGGTGAAACAACCACTGTTTTGGGCAGCAATGAACATAGAACAAGCTAGGCATTTTGTACAAGATGAAGCCTGCTGATTAATAAAGTGTGGTTTACAGTTGAACTCCAGCCCAATGTTTATGTATTTCTAAAAGGAAGAGGCAAAGCTGAACTAAAAATGATATTTATTTTTAATATCAGTTAGTGTAGGCAGGGCCGGATTTTCCACAAGGCCAACCAAGGCCTGGCCTTGGTGCAGCAGGGAGTAGAGGGGCAGCAGTGGTGTGGAATTCCTATCTCCTAATGCGTGGGCGGGTGGTTGTTTTCTACATTTAGCCCTGCTTTGGGCAAGCAGAGCTAAATGTACAGCGGGGAAGCCGCTGCTTGTTTTGTACAAAAGATCTTGGGGACATTGTATGCGGCTGCAGGTCTGCCATTCTCCATGAGGGGGGTTTGGCGGGTAGGGGGGCGCATTGAGGAAATAAATCCAGCCCTGGGTGTAGGTATCCGAATTGGGCTTAGTGTTAGTCTCCTGTAATCCCCTATGCAGCAGAGAAAGAAGCAGCACAAGGAGCCAATACACATGTTTAAGTGCTCATGTGGTAATATGCAATATGCTGATAGGAAGAGAAACTGAGTGACAGAGCAATGAGCTCATCAAACTGCCACTGTCCAGTCACAAGCTGAGGAAAGGGGCAATACCTAATTCTATTATATGAGTACAGCAGAAAAAGATCAGGTTGTTCTGTGCGACAGGGCTAAGTAAATCTCAGGAGTGAATAGACAAAATTAAAAGGTTAAGTATATATATATATATTGCCGCCTGTGTCCCCACTGGTCCCACAGAGGAAACAGGAAGTAAGAGATCTCCCCGAAGTGGAGAGAAATCCCACCATTGACAGTTGCCACCAGAATAGGTGATAGCTCTCCCAGTGAAATATTTCCTCTCTACTCTGCTCTAAAATATAAATCACCTTTACCTTTGTTTTTTGTTTTAGAAAAAAAGTAGTTTGACTGAGACAGGAATACAAATTTTTTTCAATAAATCACCACGTGAAACATATTTTGGCACACATAAATGCTTAGCAGTAGCAATGATGAGGTCAGAAGAAATTTGTTCCTCATTTGGTGGCTAATTGAGTTACTCTTTACTGTATTTTGCCTGTCATTCAGTCATTTGGGTTTTTAATTTGAAAGGTTAAAGTTGATGGACACATTGTTTTTCAACCTTAGCCAATCTGCAGTCATAGTATTCTCATGACTCGTCAAAGGAATTTATGCATAGTTATGCATGACTAGAAAACTGCCATCTTGGTATCTTTGGGTTGGCAGAATTAGCCCACATAGTAATACTAATTCCCGTAAGCTTTATCTTTTAGTTAATGAAGAGCTTGAAAGGAATGATGACTATTTAAAGAGTCTTACTGTATAATTGGCGATCAACGAGTGACAGGTTGTTGTGTTACATATAAAGGGAGTGTGTCATTAAGAAGATGTTAATTCTTTCTGTGTCTTAAATAACAGAAGATAAGCTTATTTAATTGGGAGAAAGGACAATCTGTCTGACAAACACCTGGAAAAAGCATTGCTAATTAATATTATTACAAACATATAATGCTTACTGACACAAATAAACAAGCACATGGAATTTATTGATGCTAATATACAGAACTACATGGGATGTAACAGGATTGGTAGTTGAATAAAGAGAAATATAAGTTTAAAGTAACCTTATCAGTAAGTAAAGCAAATGTAACTGAAGCCACCCTGTAAAAGAAGATGATGTGTACTTACCTTTTTGGCAGCCCAGGCCTTAAAACTCCACTGCATTGCAGATCTCTGGCTGCTGCGAGTATCTGACACTTCCTGGTGTGTCGGCTCACTGAGGTACCAGTGTGTGTATAAACTACTGCATTGCTTTTTCAAGTGTCCTTTACCTAATCCTGAACCAAAAAAGTCACTCGCACTCCAATGTAGCGTCTAGTCAATCTATTTATTGACTAAATGGTGCAGCATTTCCATGCAACTTTTCGGAACCAAAAGGTCCCTTCATCAGGCAAATCCTAATCCTCTCTCTCAAGAAGTTGTCAGCAATAAAACTACAAAACCATTAAATTGACTGGCACCCAAATAATTCAACCCACTATATGCCAGGGATCCCTCCATGAGAGTGGATGCACCCAGGGGCTACAGGGGAATAAGTAAACTAGGACATTCAGAGGTGTCAACCTGTTAATTGACTCAGTGGTCATTCTACACCACACTGAGAGTAGCGGTGTTACATTTTGTTAGTTCAGATACTCGGAAAGAAGAAATATAGCCTTGTGTAAGCTTCCAGACACTCTAGTCAAAGCTGTTCGGCTATTCACTACAGGCTGGTACGGCTGATTTCAGCCCTATATCGGCTGAAATCAGCCGTACATCGGGTGGCTTCACGTGGCTTCGAAGTGCAGGAGGAGTTCGACTCAGCCGATCCAACATCTGGATCGGCTAAGCCGAACCTCCTGCAGGCTACTCGCTGCTGTTCGGTCTATTCTTATAGATGCCCAACAGCAGTGAGTGAATAGCCAAATGCCGCTGAGAAATACGAAATAACGGATATTCCGAAACGGAACGAAACGGAACTAATTTTTTGATGGCGCACAAGTCTACTGCTCGGTCCATCAGAGGGACCGAGCAGAACAGAAAAATTGTTTAAAAAAGTACAAAAAAATAAATGGAAAACGATTGTGCGGAGCTAGCAGTGACAGCTAGCTCCGCCCAACAGTTTTCTATTGGCCGGCAGTTCTGCTGCCGTCAAAAAAAAAGAAAAAAAAACTCTCCCGGGCGCTCTGGGAGTCTCCCGCTCCCGGCCGGCCAGGAGGGAAACACTGCTTTTCCTTTTTTTTTCTTTATTCTGACACGGAGCTGTGTCAGAATAGAAATAAAAACAAACAAATGTTTGCCCACAGGAATGCATTGCTAGATTCCTATTGGCTATTTCAATTTGCAATAGCCAATAGTAAACTAGCATTGTACCCGCCCTCTGCTGATGGGCCTGATGGAGAACTGCAGCAGAGGGCGGGTGCAATGCTAGTTTACTATTGGCTATTGCAAATTGAAATAGCCAATAGGAAACTAGCAATGCATTCCTATGGGCAATTTTTTTTTTCTATTCTGACACGGCTCCGTGTCAGAATAAAGAAAAAAAAAGAAAAAGCAGTGTTTCTCTCCTGGGCGGCCGGGAGCGGGAGACTCCCGGAGCGCCCAGGAGATTTTGCTGTCTGGAGATCAGTGTCCCTGGTTAGCTGGTAACCAGGGACGCTGATCTCTCTGCAAGTGGCCGGAGCCAGCCGTAAGATCACAGCTGGCTCCGCCCAGCTGTCAGAAGCAGACTGTTGGCATATGCCTCGGCTCGGCTGAGCCGCTCGGCTAAGTTCGGGAGCTGTACGGGCTATTGTGAATAGTCCGTACAGCAGCCCTTCGGTTCCACTGAACCGAAGGGGTCCTGGGGCCGAAGCTAGCTGAAGGATCGGCCAAAGCTACAGATAGATCCTTCGGCTGCTTCGTGAATAGACCCCTTAGTGTTGTAAAGTACTATAAACAAAATAGGATTGCTTTTTTTGCAATTTGTATGAACTTTCTGCACATGTGTACATACTCCACCAGCTGCCGAACATTACAATTTGACTGTGTTGACCATAGCAAAATGTAACAGTATGTTGCGTGTGGAAATTGCTGCTTGTCATTCAACTCATTAGTGCACAGTAAAGGATAATATTGCTGCAGCTGAAGAGTAAGATGTGTTACCCTAATTCTATTTTGCTGGTAATTAAAAGCAAGACATATAGAAAAAAATAAGACTTTGACATAAACATTTGCAACAACATATTTGATTTACTTGTAATTGTTTGGTTTTAGATACACTTTAACAGTTGTCTTGCAATGCCCACAGATATGTTTTAAATTAAGAAATTTTTATCAACCAACCAGACCATGACTTTAAGGCCGGCAATTCTCCACCCAGCTCCTTTGACTAAAGTCGGTTGAAAAAAACAACGTTTGTTGAGCCAGTTGGTGCTAGTAGGGCCACCCACAGTTCAGATTTTGAAGAAGACTCAGCAGGAGTCATCCAAAATTCGAGCTGTGTACGGCCAACTTAAAGTAGTATAAAACTCTTAACCTTTCAATAATGAATTAACACTAAACAAATGTACATTGCCCGACAAAGTATTGATTTACATTTTTGCCCAAGCACTTACCGTATTTGCCTGCGTATAAGACAGGGTTTGAGACCTAAAAAAATCGGGGGTCGTCTTATACGCCGGGTATACTTCGGTATACTGTATGTAGCTTCGGCTACATACAGTATACCGCGCTGAGCAAATCACGGCAGGCTTTGTATTCATTAATACAAAGCCTGTATTAATTAATAGAAAGCCTGCTGTGTTTGGCTCAGTGCTGACAAGGTAAGAGACTGTAATCCAGAGTGTGGCTCGGGGTTAACACTTATGGTATTGAAAATTACCCCCGAGCCACACTCGGGAATACCGCCAAGGAGGTTAGTAAGTGCATTTAAACATAGTTTTGGGCTATACTCGTCTTATACGATGAGTATAGCCCAAAACCTATATTTTAACACAAAAAGTAGGGGGTCGTCTTATACGCCGAGTCGTCTTATACACCGGCAAATACGGTACAGTCATCATGTTTCCAAACAACTCCAACTCTCTCAGCTCAGCTTCCCTGAACTTCCTGTCCAGTACAAGATCACAAGGGACAGCACAGACTCCAGCAGCTGTCCATTTACTAACTTGGTGAAGAAGAGGGAGGAAGGTGAGCAGGACGCAGGGAAATTACTTGCCTTGTCACACCTGTGTGTTTGTGGAGACTAACAGATTACTAGCAAACACAAGGGTGGCTTCATAGGACCCTGCAAGGGAAAGGAGCCACCCGAAAACAGGATATCAGGGCCAGCACTCAGGGGACCAGATGATTCAGCAGGAAGCTAAAACTTTTAATGGTCAAGGAGCAGCATCCATTGTAAGTGATTTAATCAGCATTTGAAACAGCTTAATAATCTTTTGACTTTAATACCACATTAAGTCAAGTCTCAGTTCTCAAATCTATGCAAACCTTATGCATTTTCAATAAAGCTACTGCTGATAAATTGCCATTTACATTTTTGCAGCTCCATAATTAATATGCCTCAGAAGTTACTGCAGATGATTTGGCATTGAATATAAAACCTGGATAGCAAAAGGTTGAGATAACCTATTCATTTGTTCAACTTTTTGTAGTGTATTTTTCGTAGGCTCATATTTAAATTATTATGCCATGATTTACATCAAAGTTCTCTTAGATGTGACTTTCACTTTTTTTATATGCTTGCCTTTCCATATTCCTGTTATTCTATCAAATTAAGAGATTTGTAGATTAGCCAATAGAAGGAGAAAGCACTCAGTCTGTAGTTACTCTGACTCTTCTTAACAACAGCTATATCAGTCGCATGAAAAGTGTATTTCTCTCAAACATTTGGCCAACGGTGGTTGGCAGAGACACTAGTAGTGGTAGATTTAATCTCCCCTACTGTCAAAAGTCATTAGGGCGAATTTATCATAGAAATTGCGAGTGTTTAAACTTGCATATGGTCGCATGAGATATATTTGTGCCACATTTATGTTGCTAGTGTAATGTTGTTCATAAATTAGATTAAATAGACTCCAGGAAAGAAGACTCCAAACTCCAGGCAAAAAGCTTAACTGTAGCTTCTTGAAGAAGTGGTCATGGGGACTTCTTAAGTTAGGATTGTTTTGTTAGGCGATGCTCCAGTTTCAGACAGCTGCAGGACAAGTGCAGATGTAAACAGTTGCGAACGTTCGCAAAACACGTGCAAAACAGGCACAAAACATGCGCAATCAGGAAAACAGTGCAAGCTCTGGTCAAAACTGGCCCACATTTTAAAAGAAGCGGCTAAACAGATTTGCACATTAAAAAAAATGATATAGGAGGCTAAAACTGTCGCAATTGCTTTGATAAACCCCTCCCCCCTTTGTCTTTGTAGTTCTTTTTCTATTTGATTAGTATAATCTCCTTTTCATTTTTATGTCACATTAATACTTTACTTTGTTTGTTTTTCTACCATTACTTTTCTACACAAAACTTTCTGATATGTTAAAACTGAATTAGTTTTTCTTAACTCCTCTTTGGTTAAGGAGACCTTTTTGTCTCCTTAAACCATGACTGTAACGAAATCTAAAAATAGACCTGATCCATTTAAATCAAATTTTGTAAGGATTTAAGCTACCGAGCTCAAAAATGCAAATACAAACGTTCTCTATCTTATTACAGCTTGCGACATGTCTTGATGTTTTCACTCACTATTTATATAATATAGGCGGAAACAAACACAGAGTCTCTGTCTTGAAATGAGAAGCTTTAGTACACCTAATCCCCATCTTGCTATTAAGAATATGGCATGACAGAATAGAAAGTTTCATTCTTGCTTGATGTCATACGCACAGTCATCAGCAATACATTCTCATAAAATCCCACTCCTCCCACGTCATTTATCTTTCCTTTCAGCCCTGCACAGGTGTTATGCATAAATGAATACATGGACTTGCTTTCTGGAGATCTGTGAGGTACTGTCCCCACCTTTGACACACGTCTCAACGAGCTTGGTGTTCCTGAAAAAAGCTTTACTTAATATGGTCTCCACCAACATACCAGGGGCTGGTAAGTAACGCACTGACTGAAGGGGATGTAGCATCGAGTAAGTATGTCAGTCGCGGTGATGATAATACCGGTTACTCCTTTCTGTGACGATGATCTGATCCGTAGTTTCCACACTCACTCAAACATTGACGCCATTGTCATTCTCACCCAAGCATCATTTACATATGATGTTATGATGCTGAGTTGTTTTTCTTTTAATAAAGATCTAAACTTAAAAGGTTTAGGTGGAGAAGCAGTAAAAGCAAACAGAACATTATGTGGATTACTAATGAGTTTCATGACAACACTTTCTGGTAGTAAATAGAGATGAAAACAACAATGATTTACGTCAAGATATCTCAGCCACCTCACAGTGCATGACATACGTTAAATCTTCCTCCAACCTCCCTCAGATTAATCCACATATCTAAATACTTGCCGTTCTTATGGCTCCTATGGTCCAGCCATATCAACAAATTATAATGAGTGCCATACATGCGCAGTAGGAGCTGGATGAGCTTTTTATGTACATGTTATGTGGTATCGGGCAGATGCTGAAGGTACGCATTTAGGTATGTGGCTTCCAGTTTGGGTGGATTAGAGTACATATAACCACCCTTTTGGTCTGTTAAATATAACATTGAAAGTGTTTTGTTCAATAATTGTAAGAAAATAACTGTTGATTCTGTCAAAAATCTAGTGAGCTCCTAACCTCCTGAGCTCTATGCCTATGCATATCTATTAGCAATATTTCTGGCTCACTATGTGAACTACAAAAAACCTTTCCCGTATGGTATGGAGGAGAGCGGGGGTGTTCTATAATCCTGTTACAGGGTAACAATGCAGCATCTAAATTGATACAGTGCAATGAGTGAGAGTTTTCACTCTAGGACAAGAAGTGTGCTACTGGCAGGAACATCAGGTGAATATAAATAGAAAAATACCTGGAAAAAAATGTCTGTGTTTCAGATAATATTGAAGCCAGCAAGTCAGCATGGCAGCTAGGCAACCTTCATTTTCAGAAAGAGGTTAAGTTGACCTCAAAAAGTAAAACTTTGCTATACGGAATATCTAGAAAAGTTCATTGTGCCTAAGTAGTACTCTGAAAAATGTACCTTTTGTCTTGAATTTCTCCTTTAAATATAGCACTGCACTTTGACTGATAGTCCCAGAAGATTTGTAGAGAGTTTTTCTGATGTCACTATTGTGCTGCTAACTTCTTGATGGAGACTCTGACTAGTTATAAGCAAACTGAGCAAAGTTCGGTTCCCTGGATGTGCGCACAACGCTTGAAAAATTTGAGAACCCTGAACACAGCATTGGATTGGCACAGAAGCCTAAACAAGCTGAAACTTGTAGTTTTTTCTGGCCTTTTTTAGAGCAAATTTCCAAGATTTTGTTTAAAAAAAAAAGGCATGGGAAGCTGGGCCCTGCCATGGCTAACATGTACAAATTTTTAAAAAAATACTGTTTAGCAGGGTGTGGGACTTTTAATGTCGTTTATGGGGCAACATTAAAAATACACAATTCGTTTAAATGACATGCTTGGCGGATGACTTAAATCTGCATGTGAAGTGGTGCACCTGTATAACGTACATCTGGAAAAGTGACATTTACAAAGTCCCAGCTGACTTTATTATGTTTGTAAAAAAAAATGGTGTGGGGTTTCCCACCGATATCTGGACCTCCGCCCTATTTGAGCACCCCTTTTTACTCATTCACAAAAAATGTAAAACATAAATAAACAGCCACAATGAAAAAGTCCTTTATTAAAAAAAAAGATAAGAAAAATTAACATTCTCCCTGATATAAATACAATATCAATTACTTTGTCCAGTGGCGTGCATCCAATGTCAATCACGATGAATGATGCCATGGCGACCCACTAACACTACTAGCAATACGCCCGCCACTACTCCCATTGCAAATGACAGTTCCCCTACTGGCTGATGAATGTCAACAAATCAGCTGGGTATTCATCCCGTAATGTTAGATAGAAAAAAACTGCGCTGGGAATCAAATAACACTCTAATAGCAGCTGTGCTTAACAGGTGAGTACACCCAAAATAGGAAAAAAGAAAATAGCACTGCGCTTCAAACTCAAAAATTATATTCCTAAAATGTGAGAAAAATAGTATGAAATGTGAAATTGTCACACAGTGATAAACAATTTTGTGTCATACACAACACCTGTGTTGCACAATGCCTGTGCTGATGATGGTAAGAAAAAGCTCTAGGTCTAATGGTCTAGACACTATAAACCATAATAAACATGGGAAGAAAAAAAAAAAGTGCTAGTACATCTCATAAAATGTGTACATATAGAAAATCCTGTGTTGAATCTCACAAGTGATGTACAACTCCCACCTAATCTACATAACCACATGTGAAGTCCATTACTTCTGGATATAAAAAGTCCTTGAAATATGTGAGGATATATCTTCCAACTTTTATAATCCACACCACATCCGTGAATGCAAAAAAAAATGGTGAATCAGTGCTCTCCAGTCTCCACCGTGCTCAAAGATAAGATCTGGCCGCACTCACCGACTCCTATTGCTCACCTTATTTCAGATGAACAATTAGCGCTTTGTTGATATATATTAGGGATGCACCGATACCGGTATTTTGGTACCGAGTACGAGTAGCGATAATTTTTTTTCGGTACTCGCCGATACCAATTACCGAGTAACGGAAGTCCCATTCAGGAAGCCAGAGCATAGATCCGCCCACCTGATGAATTTTTTCACTAGGCGACGGTCTGCATACTGGGTTTTCTATATGTACACGTTTTATGAGATGTACTAGCACGTTTTTTTTCCTTCCCATGTTTATTATGGTTTATAGTGTCTAGACCATTAGACCTAGAGCTTTTTTTTTTACCATCATCAGCACAGGCATTGTGCAACACAGGTGTTGTGTATGACACAAAATTGTCTATCACTGTGTGACAGTTTCACATTTCATACTATTTTTCTCACATTTTAGGAATATAATTTTTGAGTTTGAAGCACAGTGCTATTTTCTTTTTTCCTATGCATCCTGTAATATCTAACCCTTTCCCATTCGAGAATGAGTACAAGGTAAATAGTACCCCTTGTTACTCATTCACTGAAAAACTGCAAATAGGAAATAACATCATGCACACCATAAAAAAGGATTTTTATAAAAAAAAGTCCCACAATGTAAACTCAGTGGAAATCATGTTGTTGAGCAATGTAGAACCATCATCAATCACCATGAGCATTGCTCCGATGACCAACCAACACAAACATAATGACCCGCAGCATGACAACCCACACCTCTGAATGGTAAATTACATCACCTGGGAATCCTTTCACATTGTAACAGAAACAAAAAGTAATTCATTTTGTGGCCATAGTAATACCACCACTAAATGAATGACTTTTGGGTAAGGCAACTGCTTCAGGTTCTGTCCGCTCCAGTATTGATAAATTCCCAGTATTTGGTTTCCAAAGTATTGTATTTTATTCCTGTACTGTAACCATTACAATGAGATTTTCTATTTCTATATTGTCCACGCTGTATAAAATTGTAATTACACATTTTTCTACAAGTTGTGTCTCAATCAATATAATCTTTAGGTTTGTGCTAGAACTCAGTTTCAGATGAAGAATTTCAGATTGAAGTCATGACACTAGTCTAACCCAATGTCAGTAATAAGTGTCAAGTCTTTCATGCTGCTTGATCTTCTATCAACATTGAGTGGAATGTTTCATATGTTGAATTACAGAATGCGTGGTTTGTAGACATGAGGTGCTCAAAGCCTGTAGACTAATAACTCTGATGGAGGTCCAACAAACTTATCTTCAGTAGGCCACATATGCTTGTTGTGTTTGTTATTGCAAGAGAAGTTATACCTTTTACATATTACATGCTCAGTGATTGTAACAAATAGAGTGACTGTCTAGGCTATATTATATAGTTTAAGCTAAAGTGTTATTAAAGTCAAAATGTTTTTAGCTGTTTCAAATGCTGACTTACAATGGATGCTGCTCCTTGATGTTTCAAAATTTTAGTTTCCTGCAGAATCCGTTAGTCCCCTGAGCAGTGGCCCTAATATCCTGTTTTAGGGTGGCTCAAACACACAGGCACAGCAAGGCAAGGCATTCCCCTGCCCCCTTGGTCCCCTCTCCTCTTTCCCCTCTTCTCCAAGTTAGTAGATGGACAGCTGCTGGAGACTGCTCTGTTCCTTGTGATCTTGTACTGGATGTGAAGTTCAAGGAAACTGCGCTGAGAGAGATGGAAGCAGCTGTTCAATAACATGGTGACTGTAAATGTTTGGATAAAAATGTAAAGAAATATTTTGCCAGGCAATGTCTATTTGTTTGATCTGGATTCACTATTGAAAAAAAGTTTGAAAGTTTTATACTACTTTAAACAGCAACAGCTTTTATGAACAGCTATTAACCTCCCTGGCGGTATTCCCGAGTCTGGCTCGGGGTGAATTTTCCATACCAGGAGCGGTAACCCCGAGCCAGACTCGGGGCTTCAGAGAAAAGTGACACTTACCTTGTCCCTGCGAGCCTGCGGCGTCCTCTGCCGTACGCAGCCCGAAAGTTTCGTTTTCAGGCGTCACAGCCGGCGGGAAATTCAAAAGTGAAAAGTTGCAATGTACACAGAATACACACAATACAATGTAATCTCCTATGATTACACTTATGTATCAAACTATTTAACTTCAATTTTGTCCCTAGAGCTTTGTCCAGTGCCCTGCCTGAAACTTTTTCACAATTTTAAGAAATTAAAATATAATAAAT
>NW_017307856.1:355029-356132 GCF_000935625.1 Nanorana parkeri
GATAACGGAAGTGATCAAATGGGGTGCTGTAGAGTGTGCAATAAAGGCCCTGAAGATTTCAACATTATTAAAACAACAAAATAAGCTACACAGAAAATGTGTTATACACAGAAGAGGTCAGGGAGCTTCATGAATTCCATGGATTCTTTGGTAAATAATATGTGTAATGTCATAGCAGTATTATGTATTGAAGAGTGAATATTTATGTCTGATATGGTTGTGTTTTTGCAAAATACAGCATTCACTACATCTTTCCAACTATTCGGGGGCACCAAGGCTTCGTTTAAAGAAACTTGATCTGCTTCTGTGATTTTGTCAGTTTTGAGTTACATTTTTAAAAAATGTTAAAAATATATTCAGGTACCTGAACTATTAACAAAGATGTATCTTATTTGTGTATCACTCGGCTGTAGATCCTCAAATCATCTCTGAATTGGTGCTGACACTGTCCTTCCTTCTGGAGAGTTGCTATTTTTGTTCCCAATGGTCCCTGTGTGTATTGTAGAGTAGCTGCTGCTCCAAGCTGGCTCTGGTGATGGACTACAATGTCACTTTTAGCTTACTAATTTGTATTGAGATTGATAGATAGTCCATCACGAGGGTGAGCTTGAAGCAGTGGCTACTTTACAACACCAGAAGGAAGGACAGTGTCAGCAGAATATTTGAGGATCTATAGCGGAGTGATACACAAATAAGCTACTTTTTTCTTAATATTTAGGGTACTTGAATGTATTTTTAACAGTTTACTGTCACTTTAAGTACTGTGAGTGTGTTTGCTGATCAGCCAGCTTAGCAGTGTGAAGGGACTACCTGCTGCATGTCCATCAGCATCTGTAAAGTGCTTTAAGGAGAGATTAATAAAGAATCAGTGTCTGATGCCAGTGGTGATCAGGCTATTTGAACTCTTCACCATTTATTTATAAAAACTGAGAAATATTAAAGGGGGTATTTTTTTTCATTATATGTGGGGTCTCCGCATCATGAAAATCTAAAGTTTGGGGAAGTATTTTTGGCAGACTAACTTTACCATCTGAAAATAGCAAATCAGACTCTCTATATTTTTTTTTTGTAACCAAGTGTTTATTGGGTTTTCAAAAAAGAAA
>NW_017307856.1:357226-358060 GCF_000935625.1 Nanorana parkeri
GGGATCTGTTTGTGCGTTTTAAGGTACGACCAGGTGAGTAGATTAGAGGAACAATAAAAGTCGTACAGTCTCGTGAAGCCATTATCGGTCCACCACTTAAACAGAGTAGGGTTGACAAATGCTGGGATAAATAATGGTTGGGAAGATATGGGCAGAAGGGGTAGAGTTGGCGATATCAGGCTGGAAGCTGGAAGAATATTTCAATGAGTCCCACACTTTCAAGGTATGGTTCATAAGAGGGCTGAGCGAGCGGGGCCTATCTACTGCCGGCAACCAGGGGAGTGCATGTAGAGGGATGGGGAAGCAGTTGGGGATTTCTAACAAGGTCCAAAGTGGGGTATTAGTTGTTCGGTGGATAGTAATGAGGGGGAGCAATTGGGAAGCTTGATAGTATAGAAGGATGTTCGGTAGACCTATGCCCCCTTCTCGTTTATGTTTATATAGGGTGGACCTTGGGACCCTTGGGCTTAGTGGATGCCATATGAAGGTTAAGATGTTTCTTTGGAAGGTTCGTATGATAAAGGATGGGACTGCTATCGGCAACACTCTAAAATAGTACAGTAGTTTGGGAAGTATGGTCATCTTGACTGCTGCGACCCTCCCAAACCAAGACAGTTTATGGTGCACCCAGGTGTCCATCAGAGTTTTAAGATGTCTAATTAAAGGTATATAGTTATTGGCATAAAGTGTGGCGTATGAGGGGGAAATATTAACTCCTAGATATCGTAGATACTTCTGTTCCCAAGTGAATGCAAAGTTCTCGCGGAGACTGTCATAGACTCGCTGCGACAGGGATATATTCATAGCTGCTGACTTTTTCCAGTTAACTACCAG
>NW_017307857.1:0-3178 GCF_000935625.1 Nanorana parkeri
ATTTTTGACTGGTGAGACACCGCCAAATTTTTCAAGCCCTGCCAATGGTACACACCTGGATGTGTCCGTTCTTTGAAACATCATACTTTTGGGAACCCTGGCCCCCTCCTACACCTTCTTCCCCTTGTAGACGTACATGGCCCCTTGTCTGTCCAGTGGTACTCTTCATTAAAATGTGGGAACTTCTGTTAAGCTGCATGATTATACCACCTGTATGTATGTCTACTTATAGACCCTTGTCTATTTGTATATCTGTTGAAAAACTCAATAAAGATTTAAAACGTTAAAAAAAAGAGATAAGGGGAGCAGCTGCAGTGTCAGGGAGCTGGCGTCTACACATTAAAGACGCCGGTTGTTTGAATTTCCCAGCTTATGAAGGGAAGAGAACGGATGATGTAGTGGGACATGATTGGTTAGAGCGGGGCTTCACACTGATGTCAGAGGAGACTAGGTGAGTATATTACACTATAGTAGGTTAAAACCTATTTCCACCTTCGCTGAGATTTTTTTAAAGAAAACATATACCAGAAATGTACACGGAGTATACATGAAGCAGGCATATTCAGTTGCTGTATATGAACACAGAAACTTAAACTTTTTGTTAGCTTTCCTATTCATATCCTCATGTAAACGGCTGCCTCTGTGCTTTGCAAGCAATGTGTGTATATTACAAGTGACTTCTCCACCCTCCCATCCCCAATTCATTCGTATTCATTTCATAGTGGCAACCCCCCCATCAGGACAGTGTATTGTGTGCAAAGGCAGAGCTGGTGTTTAGTGATTGTGTTACAATGAATAACATGGAGGGGGAGAGCTGTTTACAGCCTTCTTTACAATATGACCCCAGTGTCATACTGGGTTTCCTGTGGAGGACATTTTGAATTTCTAGGATTCAGGCCTAATAAAAACTTCATTAAAAAAATGAAGAAAGCCTGCAATGTGAGTCATGAAAATGTGCACAAATATACATCACCACTGCACCTCCACATTAGCCCATGAAATACTCATCATCTACAAAGGTGGAGATTGACTTTAAGGTCCCAATTCTTTCCTCTCCACTTCTCCTCTAACTCCACTTCCAGATAAGATGTGACCTTGTGTTTTATATACGAAGGTCAATCAGCGCTTCTGTGCGAAGCTGGTTGCTTCTGATGTAGACGAGTATCTCCAAGATCAACTGCATAACTGATGAACAAGAGTATCTGGAAACTACTGTAGCAGGTAAAAGTCCCAATTCTCTCCTTTCTACTTCTCCTCTAACTTCACTTCCTCCTCAGTATTCAACATATAAAACACAAAAAATGCTCACTGGGTAAATACCCCATATAAAATGTAATAACATATATAAAATAAATAAACCCATATATATAACAATATGTCTAATAAACCTAGTTCTCAAATAGTTCTGATCTAAAATGATTTTATGCCCCAGTTTCTATTCCACCACCAGTCAAAATTCTATCTAATCATTTGTTAGAAAAAAATTCAGATCAAGTTCTATGTTGAGGTCCCTGGGGGTGAGTGTGTCTAATTCCATTTAGTTTAATTTTATGATATCTCCCTTCTTAACACCTTCATGACCAGTGACGTACAGTGTACGTCACTGTCATCTGGGCTGTTTAAACAGTCTCCCGGCGGCTTTTGCCGACTGTCGGCTTTACAATAGAAGCGATTCTGGCAGCTCAGCTGCTGCCAGATTGCTTCTACGGGCCAGTGAACGGGAAGCCCTCCATTCGCCGATCCCCTCCCTGTACTATGGGACCGGGAGCGATGCAGATTATATCACTTCCAGTCACATAGCTGTCAGTGCTGGGCTCCTGAAGCCCAGCAATAAGCTATTGAAGTGCGATTTGCACTTCAATAGCTTATTTCCAGTGTAAAGGTGACACTTGGGGTCTTTTGTACCCCCAGCATCACCTTAACCTCCCTGGCGGTATTCCCAAGTGTAGCTCGGGGTTACTTTTCCATACCATAAGCGGTAACCCCGAGCTACACTCGGGAAAGCTGCATAGCATTTACTTACCTTGTCCCTCGAGCCGCGCTGTGTTCTGCGGCCGATGCCGGCTTCCGTCTTCCGGGTTCCATCGCTTGCGAGCGTACGCGTCGCAGGGGGGGCGGAACCGGCGGGATATTTACAAAAATAAATTTAAAAAAACGACAAAGACGAAAAAACATTCGGAAAAAAAATAGACCGAAAAATGACATGAAAAAAATTTAAAATCATACCGCCAGGGAGGTTAAAGAGTACCTGTCACCAGTGCCGGAATCCCGACAAGGCCACCGAGGCCCGGCCTCGGTGGCAGGGAGCAGAGGGGTGGCACAGGTTTGAAGTCTCCCGACGCCCGGAACATGGAGTTCCGGGCGCCGGGCGGTAATATGTTTTCTACATTTAGCCCTGCTCTGCACAAGCAGGGCTAAATGTAGAACGGGGAAGCCACTTGTTTGTTTACAAGTGATCTTGGCGATGTCGCCAAGATCACTTGTAATTAGACTGCGGGCTGTCCGTGCAGTGCTGGAACTCCTGTATTGGATTTGTTTGTTTGAGAGGTTTGTCTAATCATACAGAGGTTGTATCACCTCAATTGCTTTGCACAAAGTGACTGCACACTACAGTCTTTAGTAATTGTTTTCTACTGTTAAAATTGCTTTATACAGTTATCACAATCACAAGAGGCCATATGGTCTTCTCATTTTATTTACACAGTAATATTTAGTCACAGTTTTAGAAGAAAAGTTTTTCACTGTTAGCATTTTGCACTGATTACGGTTTATGAGTATTACTTGGTTTATTAAGATATTTAGTTATTCACGCAGAAAGGGTTTTTAGCGCTGCAAAATCTCCTTTAATCTACTAGGACTTCTCAGTCTGTATTTTTTTTTGTAACAAAAGTTTTTTATTAAATTTCCTTAAATAGCGTAGACAGTACACATAGGTTTCAGTAAAAATGGTTTTCACATAGGTTGGGTAAATAAAAAAGAAGGTACAAAATGATCATACATGCTACATGGTTATGTACCGCAAGTAAAGAGCATTGAAACGAAAATATTTTGAAGGAGAGAGGAATAAAAGGAAGGGGGAGGAAGGGTGGGGTGGGTAGTAAGTCCATCGGTTTGGACGTGTAATAGGGCCTGTACAAGATTCTTAGGAATACGGGTGTTAAATAAGCGGGATAGTAGA
>NW_017307857.1:8024-10664 GCF_000935625.1 Nanorana parkeri
TACTGTTTCGGGGCACCGGCTGTTAGACAGAATCGCACTGCGTTAGCCACGTGATCTGACCATGGGAATGGCTTGATACGGGCAGATTGGAATGCGGTCAAACTATTTTGCAGGGTGAATATGTGATCTATCCTACAAAAGGAGTGGTGCGGGTTTGAGAAGAAGGTAAAATCCTTAGTGGTTGGGTTCAGTTCTCTCCAGACATCAACCAAATGATGGTCATTCAATATGGTGAGAAGTGAGGAGTTCTCCAATTGTAATGAAGAGGGTAGGCTAGCGGAGGTGGAGGGTTTGGTCTTGTCATTGACAGGGTGAAGGACCAAATTAGTATCTCCTGCTAGGAGCAATATCCCCCTGGAATGGTGGGATACAACCCCGAGCAGGTGAGACAGGAACCTAAGCTGGTGGGTGTTTTTGGCAGTAGTAGGAAACAATAGTCACGTCCACATCATACAAGGTCCCCACCAGGGGCTGACTGGCAACTTTTGGCCCGGGGGGCAAGTAACACCCAGAGGCCCACTGAGCCCCCCTCCTGCTTTCCCTCTTCCCCTGCGTGCTCCCCACCCCCCTTGCCACTTTCGTCAGCCAACAGTCCGCCCCTGGTCCCTACTAGGATTACATAGCGACTAGTAGAGTCCGAAATTTGCTTGTCACAAACGAATGGCAGATTCCTACGCAGTGCTATCAGCACTCCCCTCTTTTTTTCAGTAAAATTTGCACTATAACAAATGGGAAAGTTTTTGTGCAGAAATTTGGGGCTTGAGGAGGTGGAGAGCCTAGTCTCCTGTAGACAGACTATGTCGGCATGACAGGAGGAGTAGTAGGAGAATGCCTTATTGCGTTTGTGGGGCGAATTCAGACCTTGGATGTTGTGTGAGAATACAGTAAAATCAGTAGCCATGGGTAATAAACATATCAGGAGAATATTGCATTCCACCACGGGCAGGAACCCTGCTGGTAGTGGGACTCACGTACAACCATGGGGGAGGTAGTTGATGGTATACATTCCAGTTCACCGATGGATCAAGGGTAGAGCAGGAGAAGCTAGGGTAGAGAAAAGAAACAGGTTCCCCATACAGGGAAAGGTAAACACAATAACATAAACAAAACATGTAACTGTCCTTAAGGACAAGGGTTACGGGTGAGGAGGTGGACCAGGCCAACTCCTCTCCCGTAGGTCTCATGGGGGGGTGTAATCACCCGGTCCCTCATAAGAGCAACTGTTCAATTTAAGTTGCGTGCAACACACCAGGGGAATAGAGGCACAACAGTGGGCACTGAGAGGCAGTCTAGGCGAAACAGTGCACACCCATAACAACTAAAGGTGTAGTTCTTGAAGCGAGGCAAACTTTGGTATATGGATTCACCATATGCATCGGAGCGAGTAACGGTCGTAGACTTCACGTCTAGTGGAATAGCCAGGTTAACGGTGGAGTACATCAAGTAGGGTCAGGTTGGGTTGGCTCCATCCTCACCCTCCGAGGGCGATTTCGTTGGAACTGTAACTTCTTCTCCCAGACTGGGCTCGGAGGCATCCGACGTGGGCTTCCCGCAGCTTGTGAGGAGGACTTCTGCGATGGTGGGAGCAGCGTCAGGTCCTGGAGTATCTTCCGCAGTTCGGTAGGTGTCGAGACGGAGTAGGATTTGCCCTTGTACGCGAATAGAAGCTTAAAGGGGAAGCCCCATCTGTAGGCGATCTCATTGTTGCGTAATGAATCCAGTAATGGCCGCATGGCTCGGCGTCGTTGTATAGTGGTAGGCGAGAGGTCTGCGAATACCTGATACGCATGTCCCTGGAAGCGGAGTTCTCTCCGGCCTCTTGTAGAGCGCAGTACTTCCTCCTTGGTGCGATAGAATGTGAATTTGACAATAATATCCCTCGGGGGGCCTTCTTGTCGTCTAGGAGCCAGTGCCCTATGTATGCGATCGAACTCCAGTCGTTCCATGGGTATTGATGGCAAAAGTTCCTGTAGGAGGGCCGTAATGGTGGATTGTACGTCCTCCATGGATTCAGGCAGGCCACGGAAGCGGAGATTGCCGCGACGGGCCCTATTCTCCATGTCCTCGACCTTATCCATGAGGGCAATGGGGTCTTCATTCACAGTGTCCAAATCTTGTTCGTGTGATTCCATCACTTCAATTACATCGTCAACCTTTTTTTCAAGCTGGTCTGTACGAGCGCCGATTTCTCTGAGCTCCCTAGTCAGGGTCTCAGTCAGCTTTTCAGAGACCGCTGCCAGTTCAGTGTGTAACATGGCCTGAAATTTTTTTAGCAGAGCGGTGTCTCTGGCTTCCCTGGCGTCTTCCAGGTCGTCTCCCTGTGTAAGGGGGAGGCTGTCCAGCGAGGACGAGTCATGGGCGTCCAAGAGGAGCAGTGGAGACGCAGACACATCTGGGTTGGCACGCGTGCCCGCCATCTTGGGTGTACCGCGTCTGGGTGTCTGCTGCTTTCTCGCGTCCTTCTGCCGTTTACTGTGTCTCATTACGCTGCCCCGGTTGTTTCAGGGGGTCAGGAAGACGAGACGAGTGATCCGGTGTTGTGCAGGGTGAGTTTGGTTGCCGATGATTGCTCGTAGGGGACCGGGTGTTGCGGAGCTCCCTCAGATCGCGGCCATCTTACTCGGCAGCTCGCCACGCCCC
>NW_017307857.1:13220-27177 GCF_000935625.1 Nanorana parkeri
TATGGCTTCACCATATGCATCGGAACGAGTAACGGTTGTAGACTTCACGTCTAGTGGAATAGCCAGATTAACGGTGGAGTACATCAAGTAGGGTCAGGTTGGGTTGGCTCCATCCTCACCCTCCGAGGGCGATTTCGTTGGAACTGTAACTTCTTCTCCCAGACTGGGCTCGGAGGCATCCGACGTGGGCTTCCCGCAGCTTGTGAGGGGGACTTCTGCGATGGTGGGAGCAGCGTCAGGTCCTGGAGTATCTTCCGCAGTTCGGTAGGTGTCGAGACGGAGTAGGATTTGCCCTTGTACGCGAATAGAAGCTTAAAGGGGAAGCCCCATCTGTAGGCGATCTCATTGTTGCGTAATGAATCCAGTAATGGCCGCATGGCTCGGCGTCGTTGTATAGTGGTAGGCGAGAGGTCTGCGAATACCTGATACGCATGTCCCTGGAAGCGGAGTTCTCTCCGGCCTCTGGTAGAGCGCAGTACTTCTTCCTTGGTGCGGTAGAATGTGAATTTGACAATAATATCCCTCGGGGGGCCTTCTTGTCGTCTAGGAGCCAGTGCCCTATGTATGCGGTCGAACTCCAGAAGTCGTTCCATGGGTATTGATGGCAAAAGTTCCTGTAGGAGGGCCGTAATGGTGGATTGTACGTCCTCCATGGATTCAGTCAGGCCACGGAAGCGGAGATTGCCACGACGGGCCCTATTCTCCATGTCCTCGACCTTATCCATGAGGGCAATGAGGTCTGCATTTACAGTGTCCAAATCCTGTTCGTGTGATTCCATCAATGCAATTACATCGTCAACCTTTTTCTCAAGCTGGTCTGTACGAGCGTCGATTTCTATGAGCTCCCTAGTCAGGGTCTCAGTCAGCTTTTCAGAGACCGCTGCCAGCTCAGTGTGTAGCATGGCCTGGAATTTTTTTAGCAGAGCGGTGTCTCTGGCTTCCCTGGCGTCTTCCAGGTCGTCTCCCTGTGTAAGGGGGAGGCTGTCCAGCGAGGACGAGTCATGGGCGTCCAAGAGAAGCAGTGGGGACGCAGACACATCGGGGTTGGCACGCGCGCCCGCCATCTTGAGTGTACCGCGTCTGGGTGTCTGCTGCTTTCTCGCGTCCTTCTGCCGCTTACTGTGTCTCATTACGCTGCCCCGGGTGTTTCAGGGGGTCAGGAAGACGAGACGAGTGATCCGGTGTTGTGCAGGGTGAGTTTGGTTGCCGATGATTGCTCGTAGGGGACCGGGTGTTGCTGAGCTCCCTCAGATCGCGGCCATCTTACTCGGCAGCTCGCCCAGTCTGTATTTTTTAAGGATCCATTTCCTTTTTTTCTCCAGCTATGGACATTTTTAATTTTTTACAAAATAGGTCCATTAACCTTGAGGAGGTTTTTGGTTTCAAAAAATTAGATGATAGTAACCTACAGCAAGAATGCAAAGCATTAAAATTTACTCTAGAAAAGCAGCTGAGGTTATGGTGGGATATTACCACACGAGAGGTATTTGGCGGATGGCATTATACCCAGGAGTTTAAGATGGGACATCCCACCCAATGATGGTCTAAAAGACCAGGGATCTATTGACGAATGGTCTAGCTTTTTTCACCATTGTGAGGAAAAACTCCTGCAATTGGTTTTAGGTAGAAAAAAACGAAAATTACAGCAAACCGAACTAAAAATACAACAATTAAGATCTAAAATAGAAGCACATGCTAATTCGGAAGAATGTCAAAATTATATGCGGGACATGCAAATATTTCTATGCAAGAGAGATATGGAGATAAAAAAAAAAACACAAAAAATACATAAGGGATATGTTTGATTTTAAAAATGGCAAAATATATTAATGGCAATTAAATGAGAAGGAGATTATCAGCAGTTTCAATACAAGCTATAAAGAGCAAGATACTAACCATGAAGAGGGTATAACAGAACCAGAGGAACCACCCTGGAAAACTGTTAATAAAAAGAGGAAAACAGAGGTCGATGGAGAGTTTAGGCCTAAATATAAGAAAATGGAGGGAATAGGACCAGAAACCCCCGACATAGCATTATCACAGAGGTTTCATCCACTCTTATTACAGGAAAAGGGTACGAATGATACTAATCCTCTAAATGTTCATAAACCCCAGGAAATTAATAACAGATTTAATTCCCCTAATCCACGTTTTTTAGAGAACCCCCAAAGATTTCATACTCCGAGAGTAAGACCACCCAGGAAGCTCATGGGACAACTATCCCAATTTTGGGAGGAACCCATAACAAAAAACAGGAGGGAGCATACCTGGGGGTACAGGAACCCCAGACAGTACCCAAGAAGGGGAGGGTGGATACCAAGAGGATGGAGAGAACCTGGGTTCACAACCTACCCACCGAGGGAAGACTTCCAGAATCAAAGAAGAACAGAAGAGGATGTAGAGGAGGGAAGAAGATTCAGTGCCAGAAGAGGAAGGAGATTCTAAATACAGGAATCTTCAACCTAAGTTTCGTTAAATTAACTACAGAGGAGGAAAGGGTTCTAAATTTGGGCCTGAAATACGCCCCAATAAAGAACCTAAATACATTTGATATATATATAGATATACAAAAGTTTATCAGGAAATTAAATATCAAAAAATATTATTCTTCAATACCGGGGCTTCCAAAAGATAATAAAGTACCTATCCCCAGGAAATATATACAAACCACATTGAAAAATCAATCTGTTTTTAATCCAAAACCAACTACTAACCACTTCATAGAGGTGTTTAAAAACCTCGTGGAGGAGGACATTAGAGCTTTGAAATTTCATAACGCACAGAATAAAGCCTTTTTGGATAAAGGGATTAAAGCATTAGAAGACAGAAAAGAGATAGTAATAAGGCCGGCCGATAAAGGAGGAGGAGTGGTCGTAATGGATAAAAGTTATTATGAAAAGGAGATGGAAAATATCCTCCAGACAAAGGATACCTATCTGTTATTAAAAAAGAACCCCACTATGGAATATAGGAAGGATCTTGACAGATTAATTAACGATGCACATAAGAGGGAATTATTGAATAAAAAGGAAAAAGATTATTTATTACCTTCCACGAGCCGCATCCCTATCATATACTTTTTACCGAAAATACATAAGGACCTAAAGACACCACCAGGCAGACCGATTGTCAGCGGTAATAACTCTTTGACTGCCAGACTAGGAGAGTATGTAGACACCCATCTACAACCTCTAGTAAATCAAACGAAAGCATATTTAAAGGACAGTAAAGATGTCCTTGGTTTATTAGAAAGGGTTAAAGTGAATAACAACACAATTTTAGCCACAATTGATGTTGTTTATTTGTACACCACAATCCCACACCGAAAAGGGCTGAAAGCAATTGATTGGGAGCTTACACTACATAAATATGAAGCGGAACAGAAGGGATTCATTTTGAAATGCCTGGACTTTGCCATGTCCAGAAATTATTTCTGGCATGATGGGAAGTATTTTTTACAACAAAGAGTAGCGATGGGCGCTAAATTTGCGCCTAGTCTGGCCAACCTCTATATGGCCTGGTGCGAAGAAGAATATATATTTAAGAATGACGTCCCACAATTAAGGTTATGGAAACGCTATATAGATGACGTCATTGTAATCTGGGAGGGCGATTACCAGTCCCTACAGTCCTTTATAGAATCTTTGAACCATAACGATTTTAACCTCTCCTTCACCAGCAACATCGGCATTAATAACGTCTAATTCCTAGATTTGGATATTTGGAGAAATGGGAATAAATTGGACACTATTCACGAAGCTGCCGAAGGATCTAGCCGTAGCTTCGGCCGATCCTTCGGCTAGCTTCGGTTACGGGAGTCCATGGGTTAATTCGAACCGAGAGCCTGTTGTACGGGCTATTCACAATTGCCCGTACAGCTCCCGATCATGGCCGAGCGGCTCAGCCGAGCCGAACGCATATGCATCGGCTCGGCTGAGCCGACAGAGCCTAAGGTGGCTGAGAGAGGAGTTCAGAGTCATGAAGAGAGGCACAGAGGTGCGTATATAGATTGGAGCTATATGCTGGGTAGTTAGAGTGGGTCCTCATGGAACCTTTATCATCTGAGGTCTAGATATTTTACTCTGTATTACTCTGTTGGACTGTTCCTGTTCATCTGTTTCTTCGATCCAATTTAACGCTACTCTCTGGAAAAGTACTGAGGTTGCCTGGATTTTCACAACGCAGATAAATATAAATACACATATTTGATCACTACAGTTGGCACCTCTGGAGACCCTTTTAGATCCTAATAGTTTGAAATTTATGGATAATTGGCGATATTCACAGTTACAGCATTTTCTTGCATCTCTTCCTAGATCATTAAGGGATCTAAATCCTATTGAAACTATGTTTCTTTCAAGTATTAGGTCTGCCAGGTGCATCTCCTGCTTTTATAAAATTTTGTTGGAATTTGGGAGACCAGAGTTTCCTGATTTTTTTGACTAGATGGGAGAGGGACTTGGGCAGCCAGCTGACTGTTGAACAAAAAATTAAGGTGTTGGCTTTAACACATACCTCCTCGATGGCATGTACCATGGAAGAGATGAATTATAAATGACGTACCCGTTGGTACCTCTCTCCTTCTAGAATGCATGAGATGTATGGTGATTTTCCCCCCTTGTGCTGGAGGGGATGTGGACAAAGAGGAACTATAGCGCATATATGGTGGGCTTGCCCCATTATCCAGGGATATTGGGGTCAGGTGAGGACTTGAAAAAATTATGGTTTCTCATATTGAAGATGATCCATGGGGTATGTTATTTCATTGCACTATAGATTCTGCAGCGAAATATAGATGTTCATTGACCCCTCATCTACTTAATTGCTGCAAAAGCTCTGATACCGCAGTATTGGAAGAAGGTTTCTATACCCCCGTTACATCAGTGGTTAGAATAAATTAACAATATCTGTAATATGAAAGAGATGGTTATAACATCTAGAGGGCAATATAAAAGATTTTTTAAAATATGGGCAGGGTGATTTTGTTTTTTTAATTTTGTTGATTGTGTTTGTCTATGTAGGGAGTAGTTAGGTATGTGTATATATCTAACTGATGGTGGTATTCTGCAGTGCTGTATAATGTATTGCTGGGATTTGTAGTCCTTCTACAGCTTAGAGTCAGTGGCAGAACTACCAGGAACGCAGTTTTTCCATCTGGAACCAGGCCCTGGTGAAGTACCACTCTCCTAAAATCATTGGTCTGTATTAGAAAAATTTCACATGACGCTATGAAAAAAAGTTTGGGCAGGTTCTTGACTATCAGTACTGGTCTGTAAAAAGTGGTATCAGTGCATCCCTACTGTGTACCTATAAATTGGAGAGCATGTCTGGCTATTACTCCCTTAATGCCTTTTAGGCTCTGTTCACACCTAGGCGTATCGAATATGCGCGTTTGTCTCACGTTTTGTGACACGCGATTCGCAGTAAAAAAAACACGCGGCAAACGCGCGTTTCCGAGGGCTACTTGGTTGTATCCCAATGGAAACGCGCGACAAACGTCGCAAAGAAGCTCATATACCTTTTCAGGCGTAGGCCGTTTTTGTAGCGCGTTCAGACGGGCTGAAATACGGCAAGGTGTGAACCATACCCATAGAAAACAATGGGATTTTCATGTTTGAGCGTTGAACGTGCTACAAAACGTACATGTGTGAACCAGGCCTTATATTTACAGGTATACAGGGAGTAATAAGTATATCTGTCTATACCTATAAAAGACAGGTATATGTCAGGTTTTCAGGAACAGTATATGTTCAGGTAATATATACCTGTAAACCTGACATTTACCTGTCATGCGGGGTTAATGGGGGATCTGGGGTAGGTGTGTGGGGTTAATGGCATTCTGGGGTAGCTATACAGAGTTGATGGAGTTGATAATGTATCACTGGGATTTATAGTTATGAGACCCCCTGAGAGCCCTGGTGAAACGCCTGAGAGTCCTAGCACTGAGGGGTCTCAGCAGGGCTCAGAGGGGCCTAACCCGGCTGGTAAGACCCCATGGAGCCCTGGTGAGACCCTACGGTGCCCTGGTGCTGGTGAGACCACACATAGCCACGGTGAGACCCCACGTAGCCCTGGTAAGACCCTACAGAGCCTTGGTTTAACCAGGGCTCTGTGGGTCTAACAAGGCTGGTTAGACCCCACAGAGCCCTGCTTCCCTGAAGAGAATGCAGAGAGCCCTGGCGAGACCCTACAGAGCCCTGGTTTAACCAGGGCTCTGAGGGGTGTCACCAGGGCTCTGAGGGGTCTAACCAGGCAGGTTAGAGCCCACATAGCCATGGTGAGACCCTACAGAGCCCTGGTTTAATCAGGGCTCTGTAGGGTCTCACCAAGGCTCTCTGGGGTCTCACCAGGGTAGCAGGGTCTGAACAGCCTTGTTAGACCCACAGAGCCCTGCTACCCTGGTGAGAGATCTGGTGGGGTCTCATCAGGGCTCTGAGGGGTCTAACCAGGCAGGTTAGAGCCCACATAGCCATGGTGAGACCCTACAGAGCCCTGGTTTAATCAGGGCTCTGTAGGGTCTCACCAAGGCTCTCTGGGGTCTCACCAGGGTAGCAGGGTCTGAACAGCCTTGTTAGACCCACAGAGCCCTGGTGGGACCCCACAGAGCCCTGCTACCCTGGTGAGAGATCTGGTGAGACCCTACACCTACAGAGCCCTGGATTGACTAGGGCTCTGAGGGTTCTTACAGGGGATCTGTGGGGTCTCATCAGGGCTCTGTGGGTCTAACAAGGATGGTGAGAGCCTACAAAGCTCTGGTTTAATCAGGGCTCTGTAGGGTCTCACCAGTGTAGCAGGGCTCTGTGGGGTCTAAACAGCCTTGTTGGACCCAACAGAGCACTGCTACCCTGGCGAGAGACCTGGTGAGACCCGACAGAGCCCTGGTTTAACTAGGGCTGTGTCGGGTCTCATCAGGGCCTCAACAGGGCTTTGAGGGGTCTAACCAGGCTGGTGAAACCCCACATTGCCATGGTAAGACCCCATGGAGCCCTGGTGCTGGCGAGATCTCACACATGAAATAATCCGTGTTTGTGATGGCAGAAGCAGATTGCCCTTTTAACGATGATTTACATTTAATACATTGCTTTTTTTCCCTGCAGAAAGAACACTTTGTTGGACCAGAAGCAGTGGCCCAGACTTCCAGTGGCATATTGGTCTACTGTCTTCCTAAGCTTCAGGGTGGTGAGGATTTTTTCTTCTTTTTCTTTTTTTTGTAAGTAGGGATATAACAAGACTGGTGAGGTGCTCTATAAATACTGCCCAGCTCTAGAAAGTATCATGCCAAGGCAGCCAGTACATACTGGAGTCTCAATGATTCTGGCATGTACAGAGCTTTTACTACATGCCTCTTCACTTTTACATGCTGGATTCACTTAAATTCCAGTGGAGTGTTCTTTTTAAACTGCTACTGGTGTAATTTTTAAACTTGTGTGGATCGCAACTGCAGGAGTGCAATAGTGGTGAGTATCTCACAAGTCCGGTTTAACTCTCTTGGTTCCAATCAATGGAGTTCAACATTTAAAGAAAGGAAGATAATCATCCATGATTACAGCAAGGTGTATTACTTCATACATCCATTGTTAGCTACAGAAAGTCTCAGTAGGGTGAGGATACCAACCTGTGCACCCTTTTCCATCTCCTAACCTCCTTCCGTCATTAACTTAATTTCCCCCTCCGCCCTTTTCCACCTCCCGGCTCTACTACACCTGATCGGCAACCCTTCTCACCCTGGGCCCCTGCTAACCGCTCTATCCCACTCCCGCCCCCTTTTTTTAATACTTCCCACTCCCTCTCCCACCCAGGTGACACCCGAAACATTTATGCTAATTGTACTTCAAATACAGACTACAACATTACTGGGGTGTTTGCCCTTTCACCTCTCCCCCTCCCCTCTAACCCTCAGTGAATATGTTTGACACTCACCATCTCGATGTTTACACAATGTCCTGGTTCAGCTAATGGTGTAGACATATACTACAATGTGAAGAAGCTGTCACACCTGCCGCATCTGTATTAATAACTTAATGTTCTTTGCATGTACACTAATGTGCAATGTACTATCAATATTGTTTTGATACTATTGTCAGGCCCTTGTGGGCACAAGTCTAATCAAATACATACACTTTAAACTTTGCAAAAACCTTTAAATAAATATATATATATTTTTTTTTAAAGGAAAGTCTCGGAGCTGGTGTCGGAAAGAGGGCTTCGGTTTCCTGGAAAACTGGGCTGACTTCTCAGTCGGTTACCGGCTCTACAGCCGAGATGGGCTGCATCTTAATGGGGAAGGGGAAGCATTTTTGGGGGAAAAAATGGTTATAAGACTGAAAAGTCTCGGAGCTGGTGTCGGAAAGAGGGCTTCGGTTTCCTGGAAAACTGGGCTGACTTCTCAGTCGGTTACCGGCTCTACAGCCGAGATGGGCTGCATCTTAATGGGGAAGGTGAAGCATTTTTGGGGGAAAAAATGGTTATAAGACTGGAGGAGCTTTTAAACTAGATCATGGGGGGAGGGAACAAAAATAAATAAAATTAAATGAGAGCAAATAACCAAAGGGGTAATTAATCCAGAGGACAATAATACAAGGGGGAACAGAGAGCTCACTCCAGTCAACATAGTCAACATAGTCAATATAGTTAATCAAATCGCTCCAGTAAATCAAAAAGTTAAACACATTAATAAGGTATTACCCATACCAAGGTATAATAAAAAAGTAGTGGGGTGCCAAAAACTCAAATGTATGCACACCAATGCCAGAAGTCTAGCAAACAAATTAGTGGAGCTCGAAGTTATGCTACTCGAAGAGGACTTTGATATAGTGGGAATAGCTGAAACTTGGCTAGACAGCACGCATGACTGGGCTATCAATATAGAAGGGTACAGCCTGTTCAGGAGGGACAGGGTTGGGAGGAGGGGGGAGGGGTATGCATGCATGTAAAAAATAATCTAACTGTGCACATATGGGATGACATCACGGCAGGGAGTCACGATGATATAGAATCCTTGTGGCTAGAACTAGATAAGACTGATACTAGTCGTAAACTAATAAGGTGTGTGTTATAAATCCCCGAATATAGGGGAAGAGGAGGAGATATTGGGTACAGAAAGGGGAAGTGTGTTGGTCGTATAAGAAGCTGCGCCAGCTAGTATGCGATACCGAATGGGACAACTTATTTCTAACACTAAGCACTGATGAGAAGTGGGGTTGTTTTAAGAATACAGTACATAAAGCTAGCCTATCACCAAGTGAATACCATTGGGTAACAAAAATAAGAGATCAATAACTAAGCCTGTCTGGCTAAATAATACAGTAAAACAATACATCAAGGACAAGAGCGTGGCATTTAAAAACTTAGATGGAGGGGACGGCATTGGCATTCCAGAATTACAAGGAATGTAATAAAAGATGTAAACATGAAATTCGGGCAGCTAAAATAGAGTGCGAGAAGCATATAGCCACAGTTAGTAAGAGGAACCCCGAAAAATTCTACCAATATATAAACAGTAAAAAGATAAGAAAGGAGCAGATTGGCCCAATAAAAGATAAGAACGGGAGATTAATCACAAACAACAGGGAGAGGGCCGAGGTGTTGAATTATTTTTTCTCCTCAGTATACACTGAGGAAAAAGACGTGTTCAATGTAGATAAGAATGTGAGTGGCTCATTGCAAAATATACCACAGTGGTTGACGGTAGCCGGGGATCAACATAGACTTGAAAAACTTAATGCAAATAAAGCATTAGGGCCAGATAACCTGCACCCCAAGGTACTTAAAGAACTCAGCCAAGTTATAGCAAGACCATTATTCCTAATTTTCAAGGACTCCTTACTGACTGGTAGAGTACCAAGTGACTGGCGGAAGGCTATAGTAGTACCGATATTCAAAAAAGGGTCAAGATGCCAACCTGGGAACTACAGACCAGTCAGTCTTACATCCATAGTATGCAAACTATTAGGGGGAATGATAAAGGACTACTTAGTAGAGTTTGTTCATGATAATGGTATACTGAATGATAATCAGCATGGGTTTAGGAAGGACCGTTCCAGCCAGACCAACCTACTAACATACTACAGAGAGGTAAGTAGAGATCTGGATGAAGGGAGGCCGAGGATGTGGTATATTTTGATTTTTCGAAAGTGCTTGACACAGTACCACATATATGCTTACTACACAAGTGGAGGTCTATGGGCATAGATGAAATGGTGTGTACATGGATAGAGAACTGGCTACATGACCGTGTCCATGGAGTCTTGATAAATGGCTCCTTTTCAGATTGGTCTAGGGTCATGAGTGGCGTGCCTCAGTGTTCTGTGCTAGGCCCCTTGCTATTCAACCTGTTTATTAATGATATTGGGGAGGCCCTGAATAGCCATGTTTCCGTGTTTGGTTATGATACTAAAATTGGGAGGGTATTAGACACGGACTTAGACATTATAACATTACAGGAGGTCCTGGATAAAATAAGTGAGTGGGCAACTATATGGCAGATGAGGTTTAATGTTGATAAATGTAAAGTAATGCACTTTGGGGTTTAAAATAGGCAAGTGGAATACACATTAATGGGAACTCCACTGGGGAAGTCAGAGATGGAAAAAGATCTGGGGGTCATTGTAGACCACTGATTGAATAATAGCTTGCAATGCCAGGCTGCGGCAAATAAAGTGAGCACAGTGCTGTCATGTATTAAAAACGAAATGTACTGTAGAGACAAATCCATAATTTTGCCACTTTATAGATCACTGGTTCGGCCTCATCTGGAGTATACGGTCCAGTTTTGGTCACCAATCCACAGGGATGTCCTGGAGCTGGAAAGGGTCCAGAGAAGGACAACCAAACTAAGGGAATGGAAGACCAAAGCTATGAAACAAGGTTACTAAATTTAAACATTTTCACGGTGGAAGAGAGGAGATTAAGGGGGATATGATTTTGCGGTACAAGATGTTCAATGGTGATGACAACATCAGCAATAAACTTTTTACGGTAAGCTCCATAACAAAGACTAGAGGCCAACACCTAAAAATGGTGGACAAAAGATTTCAGCACAAGGGGTGTAGGGACTTCTTCACAGTTAGAGCGGTTAGGGTCTGCAACTCGCTGCCACAAGCAGTGGTATCAGCTGAGAGTGTTGAATCATTCAAAAAACACTTGGACAATTTCCTCAGAGAACATAAAATACAGGGGTACAGATACACTTAAGAACAAGATCACACAGGGACTCATACACACGCAGAATCACATGCATACACGCAAAAAGGTTGAACTTGATGGACTTGTGTCTTTATTCAACCTCAAATACTATGTATTTTTCCAACAGGAGATATAGTGAATTCAAGATAGAGTTCTCTCTCACTCTCCACCTCCTGGCACACCTCCTGGTAAATAAAAAATGTAATTATATGCAGGTTAAATGAGAGAGTTGGAATTAACACAGGAATGTCTTAGTACTTGCGTTTGCTGTATCAGATGGATGCAGGAGATCTCAGCGGAGTTTGGTAAGTGTTTGTTAGCTGTGTGGAATTCTGTAGTAAGATGCAGCCATAGATCCCGGTATGATGCAGACACTGCAGCAAGGGAAAAAAAGGCTCCAGTGATGGACTACTAGTTTGTATTGAGATTGTTGTCCATCACGGGAGCAAGCGTGGAGCGGTGTAAGTAAAAAAAAGTGTGGTGTGCAATATAGTACATTATACAGCGGTGCAATGCAGAATACCAGCAGCTTTAGAGGAATGCAGCAAATCGAGGCAATAGTACTATACTATAATGTACTATTGCTGGGATTTGTAGTCCTCTGTAGCTGGCGTTATTCTGCATTGCACTGTATAATTTATTATTGCTGGGATTTGTAGTCCTCTATAGCTGGTGGTATTCTGCAGTGTGCCGCTGTATAATATATTATTGCTGGGATCCTTAGAGATTTCTTTGCCATGAGGTGCCATGTTGAACTTCCAGTGACCAGTATGAGAGAGTGAGAGCGATAACACCAAATTTAACACACCTGCTCCCCATTCACACCTGAGACCTTGTAACACTAACGAGTCACATGACACCGGGGAGGGAAAATGGCTAATTGGGCCCAATTTTGACATTTTTACTTAGGGGTGTACTCACTTTTGTTGCCAGCGGCTTAGACATTAATGGCTGTGTGTTGAGTTATTTTGAGGGGAGAGCAAATGTACACTGATATACAAGCTGTGCACTCCCTACTTTACATTGTAGCAAAGTGTCATTTCTTCAGTGTCGTCAAATGAAATTATATAATAAAATATTTACAAAAATGTGAGGGGTGTACTCACTTCTGTGAGATACTGTATATATCTCAATCGCTATCTCTATATTTCTCTATCTCTCTATTTCTCTATCTCCATTACTCTATATCTATATCTCAGTCTTTTTTTCTATATTTCTCTTTCTAAATCTCTATATTTCACTCTGTAAATCTCTATCTCTATATTTCTTCTTCTCTCTGACTTTATATCTCTATATCGCAATCTCTTTCTATATTTCTCTATCTCTATATTTCTGTATCTCCATCTCTATATTGATATACACTGAGTGGCCAGATTATTATGACCACCCCATTAGTACTTAGTTGGGCCACCTTTTGCCTTCAATACTGCGGCGATATCAATTATAGCTAATTTGCCTACAAACGTCAGGTGGTCATCATAATCTGGCCACTCAGTATATTTCAATCTCTATTTCTCTATCTCTCTGACTCTATATAAATCTCAATTTCTCTATCTCAATTTATCTCTATCACTCAGTGATGGAGAACGAGAAATACAATCTTTATATTTCCCTATCTCAAGCAGTCACAACTGTCATACAGCCTGTACATGTCATGATCAGGGACATCCCAGCATGTACTCTGCCTCTGCATTTAGTAACAACGCTAACTGCTGGGATCAGCTGTTACTAGACTATTTCATAATAATATTTCATAATAACCAGATATCAGTGGGGCAAACAGTAATACCCACAGATCAGGTAGTGTGAATGGCTACACGCCATAATCCCTACATGCTCAAAATACAATGGCTTGCTAAGTTCGCTTCTGTCATACACCAAACATTTTTAAAAAAAGTATTAGTATCAGCGGGTAACTCGGACCATCACACATGGTGTCAGTGCATCCCTATTCGTAAATTAATCATGTATGTAGATATTGATTTACTGTTTACCTTGGCTCTGTGAGCTCTCTTAACCCCTTCATGACTGAGGCCTTTTTTTCATTTTTTGTACCCATGTTATATTCCACATTTTAGGCCTGAAAATTACTTAAAACCCCCCAACATTATATATTTTCTGAATGCCAAGACCCTATAGAATAAAATGGTGGTAGTTGCAAATTTTTATGTTGCGCAATATTAGCGCAACTCCTTATTAAACCCCAATATTTAGTGAAAAATTTAATTGCCCCAAAACACCACAAAATACCCATTTTTTTAATGAAATATAAAAGATGAGGTTACAACGAGTAAAACGATACCCAACATGCCCAGGTTACAAATTGCGTGCATCCATAAAACGGCGAAAAACCCCAGTACCCCAAAAAGTCCATAGAAGACGCTTTAAAAGCCCCCACAGGTCATCAATTTAGATACCCCAAAATACTGGCCCTAGAATTATTGCTCTCACTCCGGCGTGCGCGGCGATACCCAACATGTGTAGCGCGTTCGTCGTTTTCATACGTAGGCGCACCCGACGCGTGTTTACGTGGCGACGCGCGTGCTCGCGGGGGACTTTTAAAATTTTTTATTATTATTAGATTATTTTATTTCAATTTAAAAAACTTTTTTTTTTTTTTACTTTACTTTGACTGCTATCACATGGGGGGGCTTACAAGCCCCCCCATGTGATAGCAGATGGTGGTGACAGGTACTCTTTAAGGTGATGCTGGGGGTCCAAAAGATCCCCAGTGTCACCTTTACACTGGAAATAAGCTATTGAAGTGCAGATC
>NW_017307857.1:27464-52723 GCF_000935625.1 Nanorana parkeri
TTTTTTTTTTTTTTACTTTACTTTGACTGCTATCACATGGGGGGGCTTACAAGCCCCCCCATGTGATAGCAGATGGTGGTGACAGGTACTCTTTAAGGTGATGCTGGGGGTCCAAAAGATCCCCAGTGTCACCTTTACACTGGAAATAAGCTATTGAAGTGCAGATCGCACTTCAATAGCTTATAGCTGGGCTCCAGGAGCCCAGAACTGACAGCCCAGGGGCCGGAAGTGATGCAATCTGCATCGCTCCCGATCCCATAGAACGGGGAGGGGATCGATGAACGGAAGTTCGACCTCCTCCCCAGCTCCCCGCGTACACCAAGATCGCCAGTCCCGGGCCCGTAGGCCCGACCAGGATCGCTTCTGTTGTAAAGCCGACAGTCGGCTCTACATGTTTAAACAGAGTCCCAGTGGCAAAAGTCACCGGGAGTCTGTTTAAACAGCCCCGATGCTGGCGACGTACACTGTACGTCGTCAGTCACGAAGGGGTTAAAGTTGATTTTCGTTCTATCGTTTTAAAACAACAATAGAAGAGAACGTGACAAAAGTCGAAAATTTTAATCCGGTCACCAAAAAAGAAAAAATTGCTTTGGAGGAATGCAAACAAGAATTACGTAGCGCTATGCAGACGTGCATGAACATGAGGACATGAAATCTGGTTTGACTGAAACCGAAGGATCACAGCTGTTATGGAAATTCGCTTGGTTAAAGTATGTCAAACACAAAGAATTTACCCCGTGCTTAAAAGCACAGTTTTATTAAGCTCTTTTGTGTAAGGACTGGAAGTACCCCTTTAGAGTCATGTAGAGTTAGGAGACAGGTGTTGCTTTCCTGCTGGTTCCATTCTTAGAGACCCAGCACAGGTATTTGTTTATTTTTATAGCTGTCCGACAGGAAGTGATGTCAACAACCAGCAAACCAGGAAGTGATGTCAACAACCAACATCACTTCCTCACTACATCAACATATCGTAGCCAGTAAAAGGGAGTGTATGTCTGTATCATACCCACAAATACAATCTCCAATTACCACTGGAGCGAACCTTATCCAGCACGGCTCAGTGAGCAATGCCCAATAACGTTCAGGGACAATGCCATACCATTTCCAGCACGCGGATCAGACGCATCAGAAATACGAACGCACGTTCCTTTCATAAAGGCAAATATGTATCTTAAATAATACTATGTCCTCAAAGCAAGTTGTGTACACGCCAAACCAATAAATCCACGCACCGCGCAGGGGCCCTTGCTTGGTGTCCACACACTCGCTAAGAAAACACTGCTCCGCCACGCATAAGATATCTAACTCCAATGGTTTAACCCCAGTGTCTATTTAAATCCGGGTCATGCGCCAAGCGAGCATGGCCCAGAAATCCAGACACAGAGACATGATGACAATATTACAATATACTAAAAACACATCCTAGTAAAACTTCCACAACAGTCTTTGTCATATACTCCCCAGTGTCCCTCGATGAATCTTGATCTTCTTCTTTGAAAAAAAAAAAACAGTCCCTTTTGTATACCAAAAGTCCCGAATCCATAAAGCAAAACAGACGATGGAAAATAATGCAAAGTCAATGTTTTTCACGCAAATCTTGACACGCAGACTTTTAGCAAAGAAAATGAATTTTGACTGGGAGGTTCTGCTCTTCGGGAGGTGACTCTGAGGGAGGTGGCGGGTCGCGTCAGTCGCCGGTCGGTTTGGAATCCTCTGCATCTGGTCCATGGGTTGGTCTTCGGAGCGTCTCGTCAGCGAAAATTTCGTCGTCTGTTCGGGCTTCGCTAACTCGGTCGATTAGACATGAGGAACATCTCACTCTGGCGTATAGAAGGAAACAAAAACACCATAAGTACATGTACTCCTATTTCCTTTAGCCCGGATGCAATGGAAAACCAGAGATTCCCAAGACCCCCCAAAGCTTTAAAATTATTCCAACCCTCACTAGCTATAGCTCTGCCTCTGCCCTGCTCCTTTCAGTATGGGCCTGAACCTTGTCACTAGTATCTGCTATCCAATCTAACCATCCCTTCTTATAAATTCACAGAAACCCCCCTTGGACGCACTACCTTCATTGTTCCTCGGTGATCTCCCTCACTGCCTCAACGTTTAAGCAAACATCTCATCCACTATGGACGAGAAATTGTTCAATCGCTTCATAAGTACAATTCCCCATCAGGCCTGGTCAGAGCCGGGAAACTCCCTTCCAGCTCTCCCTGCCCTTCTTACCCTCCTCTGCACCATCAGTTCCTCCTGATCGGCTGCAACGTAAGATGCAAGGACAAGCTTCACCAGGACACATGAACCTCTCGACTTAGGGGGAATTGCCTTATAAGCAGCTAACCCACATAGGGAATTGTATTGACCCGTCAACACCGCACATGAACTTCACACCCTTCTTTCCAGCAGATATAATCTGAGCTATGGGTGTCATTAAAGAGATCGGGGGTTTCATTAGTAAGGTTGACCGTTGTACCTCCCTCACAAGTGGAGGATCGCACAAACGTATCCCCTTTACAGGAAATTGATGCTGTAACACATCTGTGGGCCGCCTAACTGCCCGGATACCCATACAGGATTAGCAAGCGAGGCGCCAGAGCTAATATTAAGACTATAGCTGATATTACCCTCTAGGAATGTATCTTTAAGTTCTATCAACAAATGTCCCCTTGTGGCCCTTGCTAGTTTGGGGTGCATTTCCCTCGCTAAAATAAACTGAACTAAACGACAATGATACTCTTCATTCTTTGACGTAGTTGAGCAACTTCTTGCAGTGACCGGCGTGGACCCAGTTGTCTCATCCCTCGAACTTTAGAGAGGTTGGCGTCGTCAGTGGCACCTGGAATGGCCCAAGATATCTCGGCTCTAGTCCCGTCTTTGGATGTTTCTTTAGCACGACACAATCACCTGGTTGACTAGAATGAACACTGGTTATTGAGTCTGGGTCCGGGGGAAAACTCCCGAACTCCCGGTGGTGGACGTAGGGTGATAACCCGTGGGGCTGCCTAGACCGCCTGCACTGGCGGTAGTTCCGCCACTGGCCTAGGGGCACCCCTGATGGAATAAAGGGCGTAAGCAAGACATTCAGGCCATGGTCTCCGAGTATCGGCCATGATTTTTTAGCCAACAACCACAGATCACCCCTCCGAATTATGTCTCTACCCCTCACAGTGTATGCATAAGCAACCGTATCCGCTGTATGACCCTACACTGCTTCGCCAGACTAAACTGCACAGCACACTTACGCCCGCTTTTCTCTACAGTACAATGTGGCTTCTCTCACTACAGTTGTTAATGGGGATAGCCTTCTGCTGTCTATTTACTGGTTGTACGATGTCTCAGTAGTCACACGATAAAACTCCTGATAAAATTGACTATTCACTGCGCAACGCAACTCTAAACAAAAACAAAAAACGCGTTACTCTCGCCTGCGCAATCCGCCTGAGGATAGTAAATATAAAAAGAAAGTTTTAAAACCAAATTCTTTTCTACCGCAAAACCAACAGTAATGCGATACTGTAGCTCATGCTGTAAAACCCAAAACAATGGGGGAGGGGGCATGAATTGCCCTCTCAGGAAACAAACAAAAAAAACGCCCAAACAGGAAATGAAGTGCCCTAAACTTTCCCTGAAGACCCAGTTGTACAAACCTCGGGTCCTGTAGCCCAGGGGAAAACTCGGGGTTCCCAATCACCGGGAGAAGCGGGGAGGGGGAGGGGGAGATCAGTCTAGAGTCAAAGATCGTTCTGGCAATCTTCCAAGTCGGACCCAACGTGGGGTGTGAACGTAGCACCTGCGAGATCCTAGGGCACCACGGGAGCGTTTTAAGGGGTAGTTGCGAAAAAGACTGCTCCAAGGAAACCCAAGGTTTCAGCTTCTCGTGGCGGCACCAGTCCAAAATCCGCATTAGATGGGCCGCCATATGGTAGAAGTTAAGGTCGGGTAGGGCCAGCCCCCCCGACCGTTTGGGACGTCTGAGAATAGAATGGCGGATCCTAACCGGCTTCGACCCCCACACAAATCTCGTGATCAGGGACTGAACTGATATGAAGAACCCCTTTGGAATCGAGACGGGCAGCGCCTGGATCGGATATAATAGTCTCGGGAGTACATTTTGTTTGATGACATTAACCCTGCCCGTCCAAGAAAAGGCCAACCGAGACCATCCTGATATATCCTCTTTGATCTTCTGCAACAGTGGTACAAAATTGACAGAGTAGGTATCATCCAGTTTCCGTGGAAGCTGGATCTCTAGGTATTTCAGGGAAGAAGCAGACCATGTAAATGGAAAGGTGCCCTGCAGTCTTTGTACCCTATGGCTAGGCAGGGTGAGGTTCAGGGCCTCCGATTTCTGGGCGTTAATATGGAAGTCTGAAAGATCTCCGTATTTGGAGAATTCTTTAATTAAGTTTGGGATGGACACCTCCGGGGAGGTCAGGAAAAGAGCAGATCATCTGCGTAAGCGGCCACTTTATGGGTTCGGCCCCCGGCTATTAAGCCTCCTATATCAGGGTTGGCCCTGATCGAGCGAAGCAAGGGTTCTAGGGTGAGTACAAAGATTAGTGGGGATAGTGGGCATCCCTGCCGGGTACCGTTGGAGATGGAAAAAACCTGCGATAGTGACCCATTCAATTGGACCCTGGCTGTTGGCGTAGAGTAAAGGGACATCACCCACGAAAGCATATAGTCACTAGGGCTTAGAAATCCCGTTTGGTAGGCAGGTATTTCAAAAGTGCCCGCATACCTTCCGGTACATCAGGTGGGAAGTCATTGCCTGAGTCTCGGTCTGTGTCCCGGTCTAAATCAAAGAGCTCGGTGGAATCCGCCGGTGAGGTGCTGCGAGCCGGGGATGCTCGTCTACGAGACCTGCGGGGAGACACCGGAGCAGAGGCCGTAGGCGCCATCTTGGCGCCACTGCGGGTCGTAGAGGCCGAGGCCCGGGGAGTAAAGAAGTGTTGAATGGGGTCGTCTTGCGTCAGTCGCTTGTTACCTCCATCCTTGCCCCGTTTAGCCATGACGATTGCGGGATCCACACGGTTTGAAAAGTCCTTGATATAGTGCAAAATGTGGTCGGGTGTCTCGGAGCTCTCTCAATGTGCTCCTCACGCCGCCATGTCCAGGACACGCCCCTATTTTCCCATTTCAACAATTCATATTGGGCTTTAAAATCTGTTCCTCGAGTCCAAGGCCCTGGCTTCTATGCCTTTGCAAAGAACCATGTCTGGAACCATTACCCCACCTTGCTGAATAAACCACTTTACTTCTAGGTGTGGTTCTGGGAGACTTAGACTCTCTGTTTACGTTGCCATTAGTTACAGCACAGTACCTAGCAATGTGCCCAATTCTTTGGCATGCAAAACAACGCATAGCTTGCCTCCCCGCACGCAACCTCTGAGCACATGCCGACCTACCCTGCTGCGGACTCACCACGGACTCATCTGAGGTAACCTCTGCACCTGTATTAATACTTCCAACCACAGTTACATCGTCCATCCCTGAGTCAGTTTCAGAATCTGACCCAAAGTTCCCAGAAACATCAACTGCAATCATAATCGCACTATGACCCTCTAACGGTTGTTTCAATGTCTCTATCTGGGCCAGACACTGAGAATACTCGGCCTTTGCACTCCCGTAGAGACCAGACAATTTCCTTACTGAAGCCTGTGCTTACATTACGCTTTCAGACAACCGTTAATTTTCCTTGCGCAGCTCAGTCACAGTACGTTCATACTCAGTGCTAGCTTCAGCAGCGTGCTGGACAAGAGTTCTCAATTTCCCAATTTCCAGTTTGTTAGTTTTTTTATAAATTCTTTATTTAGAGGTTTTATGATATTTTTGTAACAAAACAGTAAGAAAATAGCATTAGCACATAGTGTACTAGAAAATAGGTCAAGGAAATCCACTATAACATCTATGTATCATAGGGTATACATCTTGTAGTACAGGGGTGCCCACAATTTTTTGTGTTAAGATCTACTTTTCAAATGACGAGCTACATGAGGTCTACCAACGGAAAAAAAAAACTCCCTTGCTCTCTCTCTCCTGGCTGTCTCTCCTCGCTCTCCTGGCCATCTCTCCTTTCTCTCTCTCCTGGCTGTCATTCCTCATTTTCTCTCCTGGCTGTCTCTCCTTGCTCTCTCCCCTGGCTGTCTCTCCTCTCTCTTTCCTGGCTCACTTTGCTGTTTTTAGCAAACAGTGCAGTGCAACAGGCTGTGTAAACTAATATTCTTTGATGTAATACATAGCACTTCAACCACCAGTTTCCACCAGAAAGCTGTCAGGGAGCTTGGCTCAGCAGACTCAGGCTAATAGGTAATCATGTGTGCACAGCTAAATTAATATACCAAAATGGAATAAAGGGGCCGCCAATCACACCCTTCGTGATCTACCAGCATCAGCTTTGAGAGCTACTGGTAGATCACGATCTACCTAATGGGCACCCCTGTTGTAGTACAACCACAATCTGGCTCAGACATTAGCCTGTACAATTTGTCCGTGGTAAACCATATCTTCTCTTTTAGCGTTAAACAGATACCATATCCTTATTAATGAGCAATTGAGGTGGATAGAGGTGAAAAGGTAGGGAGAGGGGGGAGAAGAAGAGAGAAGACTAAGAAGAAAGAGGAGGCGAAAAAGTAGTATAGAAGGGGAGACAGACATTGTCTCACGAGTCTCCATCGGATCTTGATCGCTTCACCGCGGTTCCTGTCATTCTCCTGTGTATCTCCTATCCGCGGGCTTACTGCAAGTGGATGAGGCCCCGCATGTCCACATCTCCACCCCAGACAGGTCAGCCGCCCCCCGTGTCAGTCTTTACATCTCCCCTAGTAGGGCAGCATATTGCTGGGTAGTAGTGAAATCCATCCAGTAAAACCAGGTGCGATTAAACTGTGTCACTCTGTGGCTAGCGGAGGCCAGGAGATCCTCCATTCTGTAGATCTCTCCGACCTTTGCTAGCCACAGTGAGATTGGTGGCGCAGCCGTGTGCTTCCAGTAAAGGGGGATACACACCTTCGCCGCACTGAGTAAGTGCACTAAGAGGGACTTACTATAGCGGCGTAAGGGCATGGGTGCCAGGTGTAGGAGATATTCAGCTGGGTCGGACCCGAAAAACAACCCCTGTCAATGTGTTGCAGACCTCTGGCACCCTATCCCAGAAAACCCTGAGCAAAGGGCAGGACCAGAACACATGCAATAGCGTACCTTCTTGTGTCTGGTAACGCCAGCAGAGTGGTGAGCACTGTGGGAACATTCTATGCAAGGTTGTTGGGACTCTGTACCATCTGGAGAGAATTTTGAACCCCGTTTCCTGGATACTGCTGGATATAGAGGCCTTATGTGTCATCTGAAATATCCTATCAACTTGGGGCGGAGTAAAGGTGATTCCCAGTTCTCGTTCCCACTTAGAGATATACACCGGGAGGCGGGTCGCCCAGCAGCTTCTAGGCTTTTGACAGGCCATGGCGGGTAGCACCCTCCCTCAAACAGATTTCCTCAAAAGGGGTCAGGGGAGGCAGCTCCCGTGGACTTCTAACCAGTTGGGTGAGGAAATGGCGCACCTGGAGTGCTTTCCAAAAGGTCATGGGAGGGTCGGAGCATGCTTGAATATCTTTAATAGGTAATAGACCCGAACCAGCACGGAAGTGGTAGATCCTGAAGCTGCCTGACTTTATTACTCGGTTGATCTCCTTGTCATAGGGTGAGACGGGCAGGTCTGGGTGCCCCAACATGGGGGTCATCGGGAAGGATACCTATCTGCCCTACAGCCAGTCTTATCTGCTTTACAGATAGCCAGCGTAGAGCCAATGAGTGGATGAGTCCGAAGGTGACTCGTATGCTTCCTGTCTGTCCAGGGTAGGCCCCCCAGAGGAATTGTGGTACAGGACTGCTCCATTGGGATCCACCGTTTTTCCTCTCCCTCCTGGCACCAATCTAGTATCCTAGCCATATGGACCGCCTTGTGATAGCACAAGGGATCAGGGAACCCAATACCTCCTCTGTGTTTGGGTCTAGACATGAGCAGTTGGCTAAGATGGTGGCCCTTCTGTGCCCAGAGGAACTTGCCAAATTCTACTCTCACCTTCCTCAGAAAGCCAGTCGGAATGTGTACCGGTAAAGTCTGAAGGAGGTAGAGCAGGCGAGGCAGGACATTCATTTTGAGAATGCTATTCCGGCCAAACCAGGTGAATAAGTTTTTCGTCCATAGCTGTAAGTCAAGTTTTATCATGGCGGAAAGTTAGCCAGGAAGATCTCTCCAAGGGAAGGTGTCAGGAAGATCCCCAGATATTTAATACTATGTGGAGCCCATTTGAATGGGAAGTAAGAGGTGAAGGATTCTATGACTGCTTGGGGCACGTTGAGGTTCAAGGCCTCTGACTTCTGCAAATTTACCTTGAAATTGGACAGTGAGTTGTAGTGTGCTAATTCAGCAAGAAGGTTTGGTAGGGATGTAGCTGGGCTCGTCACAAAAAAAAGTAGGTCATCCGGGTACCCCGCCACCTTATGGACCGACCCTCCCACCTTAAGTCCAGGAAAATTTGGGTTGTTTCGGATACGGCATAAGAGGGGCTCCAGGGTCAGCACAAACAGGAGGGAGGATAGCGGGCACCCTTGGCGCGTGCTGTTGAATAGGGAAAAGTCAGCAGAGGCCACCCCATTCAATCGTACATGAGCTGTTTGAAGGGAGTACAGTCTATCTATCCACGTGGAAAACTCGGCCCCCACCCCTATGTAGGTCAGTGTTGTTTTTAGAAACACCCAATCTACCCTATCGAACGCCTTTTCGGCATCCGTTGATAGGAGAATGGTGGCGATGTCGAGTGACCTAGCTAAGTGAGTGGCATTCAAGGCGCGTGTCGTGTTTTCTTTAGCTTCCCCACCTGGTCGGCTTGGATTAGTCCTGTCATATGGGGCAACAGTCTATTGGCTAGGATCTTCGTAAATAAATTTAGATCCACATTTAGCAAGGAAATAGGGCGGTAGTTAGCACATTGGGTGGGGTCCTTTCCATCTTTGGGTATAACTGTAATGGCTGCCCGTAGTGTGTCAACCGGAATCGAAGGGCTGCGTAAGAAGGGAGGCAAAGTGTTTGTAATAGAAAAGCGTGAAGTCGTCCGGTCCTGGATCTTTATGGGGCTTCGACTCTTGCAATGCTTTATGGAGCTCAACCTCCTCCAGAGGACCTGTCAGCGAGAGGCGAGCCTCCTGCGTGAATTGCTCTGGTCTTATCTGTTAGAGCCTGGTCTATGGGAGCTGGGGATGAGTTATATAACGATTGGTAGAATTCCCTAAACAGGTCTGCAATTTCCCGGGATTCCCTCAGGACCTTTCCCGTGCCGGAGGATATCTGGGACACCGGGATCCCTGAGAGATCAGAAATCACCTGGTCACGCATTTATGTGCCTCCCACACCGATAAAGGTTTAGCCTTGGTAGTCTGGTTAGTCACAAAATAAAGGCGGATTTCCCTTTCTAGAGCTACACTGACCTCCTCATCCTGCAGAAGAGACTCGTTAAGGCGCCATTGCCAAGTTCTGAGAGTGTAATCTCCGAGTCGGATCTCCATGGCCACCGGGGAATGGTCTGAAATCGTGCATATCTCTATAGAGATGGCTGCCACCCTGTGCAAGTCAGATTGTCGCAGCAGGAAGTAATCCAGGCGCGAGTACAACTGGTGTGGAGTGGAGAAAAACGTATAGTCCCTGGCGCCACGCCCTGGCCACCATGGAGAACCCACCACACAACTAACAGCTGCTCAGTTTGTAGTAATTTCTTAAGTCTCCTGAGAAAGGAATATGACAGGTGAGATGCGTTACGGGAAAGATCCAGGAGTGGTCCCAGAGCCACATTCAGATCACCCCCTACAATTAGGGTACCTTCCACAAATGCGGACAGTTCTGAAAGGCAGCGTTCCATGAACGCGATCTGATTGACGTTCGGAGCGTACACATTAGCTAATGTGACTCTGGTCCCCTGCAAGTCCTCCTTAACAAAGAGATAGCGACCCTCAGGGTCCTCCAGTGCCCCCCCAAAAACCCATAGTGCTGATCCAGCCACCACTGTGCTCACCCCTCTGGACCTGGAATCAGGAGACGTTGCGTTGTACGCATGTGGGAATCTATAGTTGGTCAGTTTCTGGGTCCGACACAGCTGAAAATGGGTCTCCTGAAGGAACGCCACCTGTACCCTACTCCTCCACAGTACCCCCAATACCTGAGAGCGCTTCTCTGGTATATTCAGACCTTTCACGTTCCAGGTAAGTATCTTGGTAGGCTGGTTGGGCATCACCTTCTGGGGTGGACATGCAGAGGACGAGTCCGTCATTGCTCACGGTCTGCTACGCAGTTCCGGGGATCTTCTGCCGATCGACTCATCAGGCGCGTCTGGTGGACCAGGAGAGAGAGAGAGCGAGAGAGAAAGAGGGGGGGTTAGAGGGGAGATATGAGGACTGTGGCAGGTAGAAGGGGTTTGAGGAGTCAGAATAAGGGTAGAAGAGAAAGTACAGGCAGTGAGAGGGACGACTGTCCCCAGAAGATCTAGGAAGAGAGAAGTAGAGAAAGAACACAACAATTAGAAAAAACTACAAAAGTTGTCAATGGAGAATCAAAACTCCGGGGTGCTGCCCCTCAGAGTTGCCCTATGTGGGGAAGTAACCAAAAACATGAAAACTGTGAGCGGCCCGAACTCGGGCGCCCGATATCAGATCAATATTAAATAAAATAAACAGTGAGTCCTGGGAACAAGCTGGTGGTAGGACTTATCGCAGCGCACTGAAGCGTATCCCTAACAGGGACTTGGCTAAAGGGGGCCCCGCGTGGCATATGGCTTCCAGATGATGATGAAGCAGCTAGGCAGGGACCCCCCGGCCTCCGAGAATCTCACCCACCCTGCACAACTGTATCTCGATGTAGGGGGAGGGGCGCCTAGGGGTGTTTGTCAGCCGACCCCGCTGGGAACGGGGTTCTGAACCGGAAGGAACCACCAAAGTGTCCCTAATATCCCCCACCCACCGTGGCTCCCACCCCCCCAATCAAGGCATATAACTACCCCGTTAGCTAAACAGTAACTCCAACGAGAAATTTAAACATGCAAAAGACTCTGGGGCAGAGCGACCCACGTCTGCAAACGTATCAGAGCCGGAAAAAGGACCTGTGCTCAGGTAAGGTCTTTGTATGTCTCTCAGTCCCCAGGAAACCAACTGCGTCTCAGCAGTCGGGTCAACAGGTATCACTCGACTGTGGAGGTATCCCACCTCCCGGGTTGTAGTAGCAGCGGCAGGGCAAGGGGGAGGTGTGTATCCTGGCTTGTACTCCTTGGGCCTGTTGGCATTCCCCATCTGGAAGTCCCCGAGGTAACCTTGGCACTCAGCGGATGTCCACAGCGATAGTCCAGTGTTCATCTTTTAGGTAAGCGAGGTTAGTCCTCTCTGGATGCAGGGCCGCAATTTCCAGTTTTAAATCTTCCACCTGTCCTTCCAAACTCAGCTTCAGCCTACAAGACTCCTGATATTTATCTGCTTTCCAACCAGCAGCAAAAATAAGAGCATACTTTGCTTTTCACTTGCGCCACTTTCCGGAACCTATCATGTGTGTTACACAATTCTGAGCTTGTAGCCACGGATCAGAAGATCCTTGCATGGCTTCAACAATGGCTGCCGTGCTTTCCACTTTCGCTACCTCTTTAAAAAATGCCTTCCATGATACCGGAATTGTAACACTGCAATCGCATTAATGCTATCAAACTCTATGGCTTGTTGTCCCAATACTTTTGGCACAGAACTACAAAGCACCACCCTTTTAAACTGCAGTACCTGTAATAACCACCATTAACTATGCCAAACAATTCCACAATTCAGTATAACAGCCACAGACACTCACGCATTAAGCAAAATCAGTAACTCTAGGACAATTTCACTACTAAACTGCCCCTAATGTTCACACAATGATAATAGAGTTACAAAAAGACAAAATCACTATCCTGCACAAAAACAGACATTTGATGCAAAAAAACAAATGAATCACTTTCCATAGACACCAAACTCAGCTGAAAGTGAACCAGCTTCACCTAAAACTGAATTCCTTGTTAAAACTTGCAGCACCAAACCGAAGACAACAAAAAACTAATTTTAATTCAGAACTGCAACAATACTACTAAAAACTTTTTAAAACTAAAACCGAATAATTATACTGGAAGCATAGAAATCACTATGAAACAAGATGGCCGCTCAGCCATGTGCACCTCAATGCAAAAACAAACACAAAGGAAATCAAAAATGGCCGTTCAAGGCTCACGGTCTTACACAAAGGACACCAAAATGGTCACTCTGAGATCCAGTACAAACACAAAGAAATACATCAATAACTGAGCTTTAGAGCATAGAAGACAAAACCTGCATCAAACTGACTTCCAGCCCAAAAACAAATAGATTTCCGCTCAGCATAAAACCCTTTACCGCAAAAACTTAACACTGAGCTTATCTCACATACACAGCAGCCCTCTCGCCACACACGTCACAATCTGACCGTACAATCTCTGCACAATCATCAGATCCACCACAAACTACACAACTCAAAAGCGAAAACGTTCTTTCGTCGGGCAAAACTTTCCGACACAGCTTACAGAATGCCAATTCAAAAACCACAAACATTTCAAAAGTTGAAAAACATAACCCGAATCAGCCTTTTCTCCTTCACTCAGCTGTGAAGAAAAGCCTGCCGACTCCTACCTATGACTCGCCATTTTGTTATGGAAATTCGCTTGGTTAAAGTATGTCAAACAAAGAATTTCCACGTGCTTAAAAGCACAGTTGTATTAAGCTCTTTTGTGCAAGGACTGGAAGTACCCCTTTAGAGTCATGTAGAGTTAGACCCCAATAACGTTCAGGGACAATGCCATACCATTTCCAGTGCGCTGATCAGACGCATCAGAAATACGAACGCACGTTCCTTTCATAAAGGCAGATATGTATCTTAAATAATACTATGTCCTCAAGCAAGTTGTGTACACGCCAAACCAATAATTCCGCGCACCGCACAGGGGCCCTAGCTTGGCGTCCACACACTCGCTAAGAAAACATTGCTCCGCCACGCATAAGATATCTACTCCAAAGGTTTAACCCCAGTGTCTTTTTAAATCCGGGTCATGCGCCAAGCGAGCATGGCCCAGAAATCCGGACACTGAGAGACATGATGACAATATACTAAAAACACATCCTAGTAAAACTTCCACAACACAGCAAAGCAGTTCTGGCCAATCTAAACAGTACATTTTTGTTTAGCACCGAAGAAGGAATTACAGAACAACCTCAGGTTTCAGGTTCTGACCAACTTTTCAGTCTCTAAGTTATGATCCTGTAGAATGGACTTTCCCAGTCTATTCACAAAAGGGTGAAGAGTTTGGAGAAGGTAGGAGAAGTGAACAATCTGGGCCAAAATAGCTGATTTGGAAAAATTATCCAATTCAGCTCACTTTCCAGTTCTGCTAATTTGGCCTAGATTGTTCACTTCTCCTGCCTTCTCCAAACTCTTCACCCTTTTGTGAATAGACCCCAGAATGTTTTATATTCAGAAAAGGGAAGAAAAGGTATCTTTTCCATTGGAAAAATACACTTTTGTATCTTTCATTACACCAGGGTTCTAGGCAACAAGGAAACACAAGACAGACGCTGAAGTAAGAAGAAGTAAGTACCGTGTTTTCTGTTTTGCCTGCCGTTTATTCTCATCATCACGGAGACCTTTAGTGTCTGATGGCTGCAGGGACGGAAGAATCTGAGCAATCGACTTCATGAAAACAGTTCTCACCACTTTAGAGAACATCATCACATGGATGAAACCTGAGAAGAGATTCTCTTTTTTTTGTTTACTATTTGTTATTTATATTTTTTCTCTTTTATATTATACATATTTTTCTTTTTTATATTATACATGTTCATCCAAATATTTCGTGTTGCATGTTTGTTGTCACATTAAAACATGTTATGTTGTGAAAAACAATATTGTGCCGAGCTAATAATTAGCTCGCCACAATATTGTTTTTCACATTTTTCAGATATTTATTAATATCCTTAGTGCTTGGTAACTCTTATTTTCACATTTCACCTACTGGCACTGATCACCTTATTGTTTATGTTATGTTGTGAAATTATTTATTTTTGTTTAAAACTTTGACGAATTTATTTCACATTTAGGAGACAGCAGCAAGGATATTGAGCTGCACACATTTTATCTATTCCCTATGTTTGTTTATTAAGTTTTATTAACCGCTTGAAGACCAGGTGTGTAGACCCCCTTCCTGGCCAGGCCATTTTTCAGTGTTCAGCACTGCAGTACTTTGACTGACATTTATTCCGTCATGCAACGCTGTACTGAAATGAATTTTATACCATTTGTTGGGGACAGATAGAGCTTTCTTTTGGTGGTATTTAATCACCACTGCGGGTTTTATTTTTTACTATATTCAGGACAAATTACTGAAAATTTTTAAAACAAAAAGTTTTTTTTTACATTGTTATAAAACAACTAATATTACCCACTTTTTTGGTAAAATATAAAAGATGGGGTCACGTCGGGTAAATAGACACCAAACATGTCAAGCTTAAAAATTGCGCGCACTCGCAAAATGGCAAAAAACTAGCATACCCAAAATTGGCCATAGGCGAATGTTTAAAAGCTTTTACCGCTCATCAGTTTAGTGTTATCAGTGATTGATGGCCCTAGACTTATTGCTCTCATTCCGACGTTCGCGGCGATATGCAACATGTGCGGCGTAATGGGCGCAATCGTCGTTTTCGCAGGTATGCACAGCTGACGCATGTTTACATGCGTGTATGTAGGGGTGGGGACTTTAAACATTTTTTTGTTTTTTTTTATTCTTTTTTAAAAAAAATTGGGGGGAAACTTTAATTTTTTTTACAATTTTTTTTTCTTCACTTAACTTTATTGCTATCACAGAGGGGGCTGAGAAACCCCCTTATGTGATAGCAAAAGAGGTGACAGGTCCTCTTTATGGAGACATCAGGGGTCTCCAAGACCCCTGTCACCTAGGACCCCCCTGAAGAAGCTGATAAAGCAGAGATCTCCTTCATCAGCTTCTCTCCAGCATCTGAAGCTGGAGAGTGACACGAGGATGCGGAAGTGATGTAATATACACCATTTCCGCATTCTGACAGCGGAGAGGGGACCGGAGGGAGCTCGTGTACCGAGCTTCCTCTGATCCCCTGTGACAGAGGCACTATTCTGGTCCCGGGCTCACACCGGAGCCCGGGACCAGCTTGACAGCGGGAGGGGGGAGGGGGAGAGCGCAGAGGGGGGCGCACGTCTCGGGGCCTCATACAAGCGATCCGCCGGCTCTATAGTTGGCAGATCGCTTGTATATGAACGGGCATCGCTGCCTCTTTTCAAATAACGGGCATTTCCCGCTCGCCCGCGGCACGCCCAGTTACATCCAAGAAGCTCCCGGCCGCCCGTGTATACACAGCGGCTGGCCAGGAGGTAGTTAAAGAATAATTGGTTACGAGACAAAATTCTAGAAACTGGGAACTCGAAGTTCATAGGATTTAAAGCATGCCTTAATATAAACAATTTATACCTTTCATTTTTATCGCTTGCATTTTGTTTCCGTTATGGGACTGAGTGGGGCCTTATGTTTAAGTTTCGCCTAAGGCCTCGCAAACTCTAGAGCCGCTACTGTATTTTCTCTATCTCAATCTCTATATTTCTCTATCTTAATCTCTATCTCTATCTATTTCTCAATCACTCTGACTATATCTATAAATCTCAATCTATTTTTATATATTGCTCTAACTCTATATATCTCAAGCGCTAAATTTCTCAATCTCTATTTTTCTCCATCGCTATATTTCTCTATCTCACTCTCTATATTTCTCTGATTAATATACAGATATATATACAGATCTGTATATCTCAATCTCTATCTCTATATTTCTCAATCTCCATCTCAATATTTCTCTGTTTTCTATATTTCCTCATCCAGATCTCTTTATTTCTCTGTCTCAATCTCCATATCTATATTTCACTATCTCAATTTCTATATTTTTATTTATCTATCTCTCTGACTCTATATCTATATGTCTCAATCTTTTTCTATTTTTCTCTAGCTCTATAGTTCTCTATCTCTACATCTTAATCTCTATTTCTTTATTTGTCCATCTCTATCTCTATATATCTCTATCTCAACCTCTTTATATCTCAAATATATATATCTCAATATACACTATATTGCCAAACGTATTGGTACACCCCTCCAAATCATTGTATTCTGGTGTTCCATGAAATTTCCTTGCTACTAAATATTCCACAGCCAACTGTTGTAGTGGTATTATAACAAAGTGGAAGCAACTGGGAATAACAGCAATTCAGCCACGAAGTGGTAGGCCACGTAAAATGGCACAGCACGGTTAGCGCATGCTGAATTGCACAGTGTGCAGAAGTCGCCAAATGTCTGCAGAGTGAATAGCTACAGACCTCCAAACTTCGTGTGGCCTTCAGATTGGCACAACAACTGTGCATAGAGAGCTTCATGGAATGGGTTTCCATGGCTGAGCAGCTGCATTCAAACCTTACTTAGGATCACTAAGTGCAATGCAAAGCTTCGGATGCAGTGGTGTAAAGCACGCCGCCACTGAACTCTAGAGAAGTGGAGACGTGTTCTCTGGAGTGATGAATCACGCTTCTCTGTCTGGCAATCCGATGGACGTGTCTGGGTTTGGCGGTTGCCAGGAGAACGGTACTTGCCTGACTGCATTGTGCCAAGTGTAAAGTTTGGTGGAGGGGGGATTATGGTGTGGGGTTGTTTTTCAGGGGTTGGGCTTGGCCCCTTAGTTCCAGTGAAGGGAACTCTTAAGGCATCAGCATACCAAGACATTTTGGACAATTTCATGCTCTGAACTTTGTGGGAACAGTTTGGGGATGGCCCCTTCCTGTTCCAACATGACTGCGCACCAGTGCACAAAGCAAGGTCCATAAAGACATGCATGAGCGAGTTTGGGGTGGAGGAACTTGACTGGCCTGCACAGAGTCCTGACCTCAACCCGATAGAACACCTTTGGGATGAATTAGAGCGGAGACTGCGAGCCCGACCTTCTTGTCCAACATCAGTACCTGACCTCACAAATGCACTTCTGGAAGAATGGTCAAACATTCCCATAGACACACTTCTAAACCTTGTGGACAGCCTTCCCAGAAGCTGTTATAGCTGCAAAGGGTGGGCCAACTCAATATTGAACCCTACGGACTAAGACTGGGATGCCATCAAACTTCATGTGCGTGTAAAGGCAGCCGCCCCAATACTTTTGGTAATATTGTGTATATATAGATATATTTATATCTCAAATTTTTTTCCATATTTACTTATCTATATCTCTGAGGGCTGAGAGCTCATCCGTTTCTTCGGTCGTCGGTCCATCCACTCGATGTTCTAGAGCTCCACCCACCAGCTAATGAGAAGAGACCTCACCCCTCCCATCCATCGCACGAGGATCGCAATCTGGCTGGAAGGGCGAAGTTTATCTTCAGAAGCAGATTTTTTTTTGTAATTCTTTTTGTTAAAAGTTCATAAAAAATAACAATACAAAACGAAGTTCCAAAAGATACATCACAATATGCAATATAAATACAAATATATCAAATGTTCCATTATACATAACACCTCCATGAGGCTAGAAACAACACATTCAAAATGGAACAAAATCATTTGCATAATCCCACCTCCGGTGAGGTTAAATTTATTTATTATAAACCCCTCGGAATTATAAAATAAGAAACCAAAAACATACCATCCACAAGCAAAAAACATGCTTGAAAATACTTCTTCATAGCACTTCAATGACTCAGACAAGAAGCAGAGACCCGCTGGTGTTGGAAAAAAAGAACACAAGTAAATCCACCTAGTCCCTCCATCAAGAGAAGTGCCAGATCTCTCTAGCCCTCACCTCTCCAAATTTGTTCTGATCACACAATCAATATAAAAATAATTTCCAACAAATCACAGCCCAACATTCTCTCGCCCCAATCACCCCTTTCTTGAATACCAACAAATACCCTTCAAGTCCCACAAACATTCCTTCACACAACATATCAACATTCAACGTAATCTAAACTTATCTCTCCCCACAGCACCATCTGAAACATCAAACTTGCTCAACCCTTTTCAAACCTCTTTCGCAAATACAAATGCACAATTCTGTAGTGAAAAAGCAATGTATTAAACTAAAATCAACTTTAAAAGGGCTCACAAGCATACAGTAAATCAATATCTACATACATGATAAACTTACAAATAGGGACACACCATACCCCGATACCATGTGTTATGGACCGAGTACTGATACTTTATTAGTTACTCGCTGATACTGATACTTTTTTGTAATGTCTGGTGAATGACAGAAGCGGATTTAGCAAGCCATTGTATTTTGACAGTGGCTTGCTATATAAATCACGTAGGGATTATGCCGTGTAGTCATTCACACTACCTTATCTGTGGCTATTACTGTTTGCCCCACTTAGAGGCAACAAGTAATAGTCTAGTAACAGATGATCCCAGTATGAACTGGAATCAGCTGCCTCTCAGGACTTCTGATGGCTATGGCTGCTTTCACAGCCATCAGAAACCCTGTTCAGCTAGTTAGAGTTGTAGTAAATGAGGCATTTAGTAACAGCTCTGTACATGCTGGGGTGTCCCTGATCCTAACATGTACAGGCTGCATGACTTAAAGAATTGTGACTGCTATTAGAAATGCTATCATGCCAAGACAGCTAGGACATACTGGAATTTAAGTGACTTCAGCATGTAAAGGTCTTTTACTAAATTAAGCAGTGAAGAGGCATTTAGTAAAAGCTCTGTACATGCCAGGATCACTCAGACTCCTGCATGTACTGGCTGCCTTGGCATGATACTTTTTAGAGCTGGGCAGCATTTATGGAGCACCTCACCAGTCTTGTTATGACCAATATGCCACTGGAAGTCTGGGCCACTTGCTTTTGGTCCAACAGACCAAGCAATGTATTGAATTTGAATCATCGTTAAAAGGGCAACCTGCTTCTGCCCCCACAAACATGGATTATTTCAAACCAGGTCCCTCACCAGGTTAGGAGGGCTCTGTGGGGTCCCACCAGGGCTCTGTGGGTCTAACAAGGCTGGTTAGACCCACAGAGCCCTGGTGAGACCCCACGGAGCCCTGGTGAGACCCCTCAGAGCCATAGTCAAACCAGTTTCCTATAGAATCAGCTGGTCCCCGGAGCTCTGGTCCTGACTTCCTGTTTTAGAGTGACTCCTTTCTCAGCAGAGTGCTTTGCAGTCACCCTTGTGTGTTCTAGTAAGCTGTGTGTCCCCACAAACACACATACACATTAAATCAAGCTACTTCCCTCCCCCCAGGCCCCCCTCTCTTCCCTCCTCCAATGTTCAAGTTAGTAGATGAACAATTGCTGGAGTCTGCCCTGTCCTTTGTGATCTTATACTGTGCAGGAAGTTCTGGGAAGCCGAACTGAGAGACTTGGAAGCAGCTGTTCAGAAACACGATGATTGTAAGTGTTTGGGCAAAAATGTAAAGCAATGCTTTGCTGGATAAATGTGATAGGAGAATTAATCTTATTCTTTTATTCATGGTTTGTATATAATATTTTGGGCAACTAAAACTGCTTTTTAGAAGGCTTATAATAAACTGGCTTTGAACTGCTTTTACTTTTTCGCAGCTGCATTCTTGTATCATTAAAACTGTGTCTTCTTATCTCTTTTTCTGTAACCACCTGTATGACCGTTCTATGACCCATAGCAGCATATATCAATATATATTGATATTTTTATTAGTTTATGCTCTGCCATCCTTTCTTAGTTTTGTATCCACCGCAGTATTACAATAAACCTTTGAACAAATACACAATTTGGTGTGACTCTTTATTCCCAAGTACTTGTCTGAAGCTGGCATCACGATCGAATCCGGGGGTACTCTGAAATCGGAACCCTAATGAATCTGGATTAATGACTGAAAAAAAGTTGGAGAGTTTATTGATACTTAAAGTTCTTATTTAGAGTGTAGAGATAAGCTTAATGATTTTTAAGATCGTCCTTTAAATAAAAATAAACAGTGCAGAAAAATATACAGAAAAAGATATTAATAAAAAGAGAGAAAACATATAACGGTAAAATAGGAGTCCCTCGTCTTGATATTTAGCTGCCTCTGCAGAATAAATGGCAGGGCTGGGGAGGGGGAGCAGGAGGGCTAAGCCTTTATTATGTCCTCCTCTGTTCCACCCAAACGGTTAAATTTCATATCTAAGATAATAGTGGAATATTGATACACAATACTTTCTGGCAACCCCTAAATTGTTATGCATCATGAGCATAACATAGCTTTATCTTAACACCAAACTTGCAATATGCATGTATTATGATTGGCACCGGAGGATAATTGCGGCATGTCCAGCCTCGGACCATCATAACCTGTCCATTCTTGGTATGTATTTTCCTGTCTTGACGAGACACAGCTATTTGTGCACTTAATTTTACAATATCATCTCCAATTCCAAGTTATGACATTGGGTTGATAATGTAGCTCAGTTTTATGACTAAATGTGTCTCCCTTTGTGTTTATCTAAAACTCTCAAGCTAATATATGGGTGATTTGCAATTATGCTTGGTTGGCTTTTTATGAAGGATCATCCTAAAAAAAAAGGCCAAAATGGATTCCTCACTTTGTGTCAGGGACCAGAGCACCTCCAGGTTTCACTGTGGCACTTGAACTAGATCCTGCAGTTCCAGTGCTCACCTGCAGGTGTCTCCACGCAACCAGTAGCTGTTTAGCAAGGTGTTTAGCCTCTGCGTGCATATTCTGTATCGTTTCCTGTATCCAGTTCCTGCCTTGCATCCTGACTCTGACCAGGTCTGAGGTCTCCTGATCTGTGGCTCCCTGCTCTCCTTTTGTTGTACTCAGGGCACCCATCAGAAATTTTGGGGGCCCTTGCACGGCCGCCCCACTTCCCCCCCTGCACCACCGACCCCACTCCCCCCTTGTCGCTACACTGAGCCAGTCACACTGTTATTATTATACATTTATATAGCTCTGACATATACCACAGTGCCGTACAGAGAACACTGAGCCAGTCACGTCAGTCTCTGTACAGAGGAGCTTACACTCTAATCCACAATGGCACCAGCTGTAGGGGGGCTACAAATCTCAGCAATACATTTATACAGCAATGCAGAACAGTATATGAATTTGACTCAGTGATAAGTGACCCGCTGGACTCAGGGCTTAGTGACCCGCTGGACTTAGTGACCCGATGGACTCAGGGCTTGGTGACCCACTGGACTCAGGGATTAATGACCCGATGGACTCAGGGCTTGGTGACCCGATGGACGCAAGGCTTAGTGACCAGCTGGATGCAGTGCTTAGTGACCCGCTGGACTTAGGGCTTAGTGACCCACTGGACTCAGGGCTTGGTGACCCGCTGGACGCCAGGTTAGTGCTGCACTGGACGCAGGGCTTAGTGACATGCAGGGCTTAGTGACGCGCTGGACGCAGGGCTTAGTGACGCGATGGACGCAGGGCTTAGTGAGGCGATGGACGCAGGGCTTAGTGAGGCGATGGACGCAGGGCTTAGTGAGGCGATGGATGCAGGGCTTAGTGAGGCGATGGACTCAGGGCTTAGTGACACTCTGGACGCAGGACTTAGTGACGTGCTGGACGCAGGACTTAGTGACGTGCTGGACGCAGGGCTTAGTGACCCGCTGGATGCAGGGCTTAGTGATGCGCTGGACGCAGGGCTTAATGATGCGCTGGACGCAGGACCCACCTGAGAGTGACCCGGCAGAGCCCCCCATAGATGGTGCACAGCCCATCTGAGACTCTATGGTGGGCTCTGAAGGGGTCTCAGGTGGGCTGGTCAGGGCTGCATCGCCCTCCCTCCCAGCTCCTCTTACCTGCTCCTGGTGCCTGTATACCATGTCACTTCCGGTCGATCCGACATCAGATGAGCAGCGGCGCTGATGGGGCCCCAGCTGGATCGGCAATGCTGGGGCCCTGCGCTGCTAGGGCCAGGCCTCCTCCGGCGCTGCGGGGGACCCCAGCTGCCGCCTCCTTGCCGATACTCATGTAAGGGTCCCGGGTGGGCTCCCCAGGCCCCTTACATGAGTATCGGCCGTACCCCCTGATGGCGGCCCTGGTTGTCCTGCTCCCTAGGTTTTACCCTGTTATGTAATTTGTTATTTGTAGTTAGTTAGGCTATGATACTTGCAGGTGTTGGTTGGGTTGCTTATGGTTGTGGTGTTTTTTGGTGTAGCTAATAGTTCACAGGAATTACATAGTATTTGAGGTTGAAGACATACGTCCATCAAGTCCAACCTATTAGGATCTCATTCTAGGAGTACCTGTACCCCTGTATATTACGGTCCTTTAAGAAATCGTCCAAAAGTTTCTTCAACAATTCCACATTCTTTGCTGAAATCACCGCCTGTGGCAGTGAGTTCCAGACCCTAACTGATCTTACTGTGAAGAACCCCCTTCGCCCCTTGTGCTGGAATTTTTTTCCCCACCAATTTTAGGTGGTGGCCTCTAGTTTTTGTAATGGAGTTAATTTTAAACAGTTTATCGCTAATGTTGCTACCACCATTGAACATTTTGTACATGGATAATATCCCCCCTTAATCTCCTCACCTCCAATGTGAACATGTTTAAATTTAGTAGCCTTGTCTCGTAGCTCTGGTCCTCCATACCCCTAATTAGTTTGGTTGCCCTCCGCTGGACTTTTTCCAACTCAAGGACATCTTTTCTTAGTACTGTTGACCAGAACTGGACCGCGTACTCCAGATGAGGTCGAACCAATGATCTATAAAGTGGCAAAATTAAGTGGCAGAATTGTTTTGGTGTGGTCATGTATATGGTTCACCTGCATGTGGTGTTGGGACACCCATGCATGGTATTGTGACATAATACTTAGACCATACGAAAAAAATTGACCACACTTGGACCTGCAGGCTTTTGGAGTTTTTTTTTACTATTGTCAAGATGGATCTTGATGGGATACGCTATTATATTTATCAGCTCACAAATCCCTGCCAGGATAAACAGGTATTTTTTAACACTTTTAGGTATCTATTCCCTCTCATAGAGATCACAGTATATCTGCTATCTCTCACCTCATGACTTGCTACAAAATTACAGTATTACGGTCTGATTGAGTGATCCCTAAGAAAGAGCAGATTTAAAGGTGAACTATGGGTTAAGTGTTTTTCCCCATAGTTCTCCTAAGGGTTACGGGAGGACATAAACTAGCGTCCTCCCATGACCCAATGCTCAGTATATCGAGAGCTACAGCTCGCTGTATACTGAAAGCGCCTATCTAGAGGCAGAGCCAGCTGTACCCGCCCCCTCCCCGTCAGTTCTGCCAGTCAGCGCTGGAGGATCAGACAGAATCTAGATGTCTGGCCACAGATGATAGCTTCTGCATAAACAAACACTTTGCTGAGCCAAACATTGATTTTCAGGTTTAAGTGTAGGAGGAAATGGGGTGGAAGAGGGAGGTAAATGATGTATTTATATGTGGGGGAAATATTGATCAGGTTTTCTAATCTAATCATCAATAAAGTAGAACTATGGTCTCCCATTAAAAGAATATGTGTTGCAGCACTTAAAGAATATCTGCACATTTTACAAAGTCCCAAAAATACCTGTCAGCCTGCCAGTAAAGCCCACTGTGATGGTGAGGCATTTCCCCCGCTATATTGTAAGCTGTGCCGGCTTACAATATAGTGGGATGAAACCATGTTACAGGGGGCGTGGCTACATCACAAGCCTGGCCACACCTACTCCTGCCCACTGCTTTTTTGATTGACTGCTCTTCCTCTGCTACTAAAATAGCAGAGCTGTGAGCTGCAGTGTCTGGGAGGGTGAGTGTGTGAGACACAAATGAAGGTGTCAGTTAATCCAAAGTCAGAGAAGTATTTTGTTTATTTTTTTGAGGCTTGTGTATCACATAGTAACTGGATTTGGTACTTGTTTCATCAGTCATACAAGAGCATTTAGTTGTACTTTTTCATTTTTTTTAAAAAGTCCTTCTTAAAACTACAATAACAGCATTGCATAACAATAGGAACATCAAGATCGACAGAAACTGAAATACAGGATCACCATAAAATAACAAGTGTAAAATAGTCAAAAGCAATAAGTATGCTGTATGATTAAAATGAATGCTCATGTAAGACACAAGTCTGTTAGCTAGCATTTTAGCGAATAGCTTGAGTTCCATATTAAGCAAGGCGATAGGGAGGATAACTTCCACATTGGGAAGGATCTTTTTCTGGTTTTGGGAGCACAGTGATGTGGACTGCACATCACTGCTGGTACTGGGGTATCCCCTGAGATAGCATTATAGGCTGCTAAAAAATGCGGGGTAAGATGAGACCCATATTTCTGGTAATACAGCTGGGTGGGGCCATCTGGGCCAGGAGTCTTTCCTAATTTTGATTGTTTGAGGGCCACTGCAAATTCCTCAGATGTAAGGAGAGATTCCAAGAGATCTTGTGGCTCCTGTGTAACACACGGCATCCCCGAGCTTTGAAGGGAAGTTTAAATCTTCCGTAAGAGGTCCAAAGTCTAGGACAAGGAGGACTTGGGACGTAAATTACACAACCGATTATTTTAAGTCGGCAAATTCCGTGGATACCTGAAGGTCGCAAAACTGGGAATAAAATGTTAGGATTGCATGTCCCGGAGGGCCCTAGCCAAAAGCCTGCCAGGTTTGTTGGAGAACTCAGCCACCAAATGTTGTTTCGTAAGTTGAAATATTAAGGAGTTCAATGTAGATAAAAATAAAAAAAATAATACAGAAAGAAGTAACAGAGGAGTAGATAGTGGGCTCACTCCAGTCAACACAGTTAAAATAATCAACAAAGTTAAAATAGTAGAAGCAGTTAGTGTAGCAAATACGTCGTCAGAAGTGAATAAAAGTAGAAACAAACAACCTTCGTCAAGGCCAAACAATAAAACTAGTGGGGAACAAGAAGGATGTAAACTTTTGTCCCATAACAAGAATAAATGTATGTACACAAACGCTAGAAGTCTAGCAATTAAATTAGAAGAGCTTGAAATTATGATACTCGAAGAGGACTTCGATATAGTGGGTATAGCAGAAACCTGGCTAGATGGCACACATGATTGGGCTACTAATATAGAGGGGTATAACCTGTTCAGGAGGGACAGATGTGGGAGAAGGGGGGGGGGGGGGGGGCTTTACTTTTAAAATAACA
>NW_017307857.1:53353-83922 GCF_000935625.1 Nanorana parkeri
AAGAAGGAAATAAACTTTTGTCCCATAATAGGAAAGGAATTAAATGTATGTACACCAACGCTAGAAGTCTAGCAAATAAATTAGAACTTAGGCTACTCGAAGAGGACTTCGATATAGTGGGAATAGCGGAAACCTTCCTAGACAGCGCACATTATTGGGCTACTAATATAGAGGGGTACAACCTGTTCAGGAGGGACAGATGTGGGAGAAGGGGAGGGGGGGTTGCATTTACGTTAAAAATAATCTAAATATGCATATAAGGGCCGCTATCACGTCAAACAGTGGAGAAGACGTGGAAACCTTATGGCTGGAGCTCGATATGGCGGACACTAGCCGTAAACTTATTGTGGGTATTTGCCATAAACCTCCAAATATAGGGGAGGAGGGGGAAGCAAATCTACACTCCCAAATAGAAATAGCTGGGAGGGAGGGCAATATAGTCGTGATTGGCGACTTCAATTACCCTTACATCAATTGGGCTAATGGTACCTCAGAATCAACAAAGGCGGGCCGATTTCTGTACATGTTGCGAGACAACAGATGGTGGAGGTTCCAACTAGGAAAAATCCCATCCTAGATTTAATAATTACTAATAATGGGGAGTTAATTGAGGATATTGCAATTGGGGAGACACTGGGTAATAGTGATCAAAATGTGATTACTTTTAATATTGAATACAGGAAAGGAAAGATGGCTGGACGGACAAGAACACTAAATTTCAGAAGGGCCAACTTCCATAAGCTGTGCAACCTAGTGGGGGAAATAAATGGGAAAACTGATTTCACAACCTAAACTCAGACCAAATGTGGGACTGTTCCAGGAACACATTACATATTGCTATTTCAAAGAGTATACCTTTGGGTAACAAAAACAAAAGATCAAAGACTAAACCTATATGGCTAAATAAAACTGTAAAACTATATGTTAAGGCAAAGAGAATGGCATTTATAAAATATAAGATGAAAGGGACGGCATTGGCGTTCCTTAACTACAAAGAATGTAATAAAACATGCAAACTAGTTATCCGGGAAGCTAAAATAGAGTGCGAAAAGCATATCGCCACAGTTAGTACAAAAAAAACCCAATAAAGGACAAAAACGGGAAGTTAGTCACAAATGACAAGGAGAGGGCCGAGGCGCTTTACACTTTTTTCTCCTCAGTATACACTCAGGAAGGAAATGGGTTTGACGTATGTGATAAAACACATAGTTCAACCGAAAATATACCACAGTGGTTGGCGGAAACCGGGATACAACAAAGACTTAAAATGCTCAATGCAAATAAAGCAGTGGGACCAGATAACCTGCACCCTAAGGTACTTAAGGAACCAAGCCAGGTTATAACAAGACCATTAATACTAATTTTTAAGGAATCCTTAGTGACTGGTAGAGTACCATGTGATTGGCACTTGCAGACCATACAAATATAGGGAGGGTATTAGAAACGGATCGTGACAATATAACATTACAGGAGGACCTGGATAAAATAGGGGAGTGGGCAATAATATGGCAGATGAGGTTTAATGTAGATAAATGCAAAGTAATGCACTTTGGAAATAAAAATAAAAAAATGGGCTATACCATCATGGGTATGCCACTAGGGAAGTGAGAAATAGAAAACGATTTGGGGGTCATTGTAGACCACAAACTGAATGGTAGCTTGCAGTGCCAGGCTGCGGTAAACAAAGCTCGCAGGGTCTTGTCCTGTATTAACAAGGGAATGCATTGCAGAGACAAGTCTATAATTGTGCCACTTTATAGATCATTGGTTCGGCCACATCTGGAGTACGCGGTCCAGTTTTGGTCGCCGGTACTAAGAAGGGATGTCCTTGAACTGGAGAGAGTCCAGCGGAGGGCAACCAAACTAATTAGGTGAATGGAGGACCAGAGCTATGAGACAAGGCTACTGAACTTAAACATGTTCACGTTCGAAGTAAGGAGATTAAGGGTGGATATGATTTTCATGTACAAGATGTTCAATGGTGACAGCAACATTGGCAAATAACTCCATTACAAAGACTAGAGGCCACTACCTAAAATTGGTGGAGAAAAAATTCCAGCACAAGGGGCGAAGGGGGTTCTTCACAGTAAGAGCGGTTAGGGTCTGGAACTCACTGCCCCGGCAGTGATTTCAGCTAAGAGTGTAGAATTGTTCAAGAAACTTTTGGATGATTTCCTGAGGGACCGTAATATTCAGGGATACAAGTATTCCTAAGAATGAGTGGACCTATATGGGTTGGACTTGATGGACGTATGTCTTTATTCAACCCCAAATACTATGTAACTATATAACTATATGTCTCCCGAGCATGTGTGAGGGCCACCTAGGTTGTTTTGTTGTTTGGTCTGTTTGTGGCCAGCTGGTGAATACAGGCAAACAATTGGAGAAACTGAGTGGTTCTTTCCTTCTCACTCCTAGCCCCGTGCTTGAGGAGGACTCCCCTTATGCACCTCCAAGATAGATGTCAAGACAGAGAAAGGGTTAGGGTCACGTTAGAAGAGAAATAACTGCGCAACTCCCTATCAACATCTGCCTGTACTGTCCTGTTAGAGAGATTTTTTCAGCCTCCATGAAGCCCGTGAGATGTTCAATGGTGACAGCAACATTGGCAAATAACTCCATTACAAAGACTAGAGGCCACTACCTAAAATTGGTGGAGAAAAAATTCCAGCACAAGGGGCGAAGGGGGTTCTTCACAGTAAGAGCGGTTAGGGTCTGGAACTCACTGCCCCGGCAGTGATTTCAGCTAAGAGTGTAGAATTGTTCAAGAAACTTTTGGATGATTTCCTGAGGGACCGTAATATTCAGGGATACAAGTATTCCTAAGAATGAGTGGACCTATATGGGTTGGACTTGATGGACGTATGTCTTTATTCAACCCCAAATACTATGTAACTATATAACTATATGTCTCCCGAGCATGTGTGAGGGCCACCTAGGTTGTTTTGTTGTTTGGTCTGTTTGTGGCCAGCTGGTGAATACAGGCAAACAATTGGAGAAACTGAGTGGTTCTTTCCTTCTCACTCCTAGCCCCGTGCTTGAGGAGGACTCCCCTTATGCACCTCCAAGATAGATGTCAAGACAGAGAAAGGGTTAGGGTCACGTTAGAAGAGAAATAACTGCGCAACTCCCTATCAACATCTGCCTGTACTGTCCTGTTAGAGAGATTTTTTCAGCCTCCATGAAGCCCGTGGAGACCGAGAAGGCAAGACATCCATGTCAAAATGAATAGGAGTATGGTGAGACAATAGAATACAGTCTATTGAAGCCGAGCGAATGGCATATGAAGAAATAATCGAGGCGGGAATATGTTTGATGGACAGAAGGTGTAGTTTCTGACACTGAGGTGCAGGAACCACCAAGAATACACAAGACGTAGGGAATGAAGTTCCACCTTGATCTTCTTGAGGTAAGCATAGGGAATGAAGTTCCACCTTGATCTTCTTGAGGTAAGCATAGGGAATTAAGTTCCACCTTGATCTTCTTGAGGTAAGCATAGGAGAGACGGGATGTTCCTTGTGACACATCCAGTGTGGGATTAAAATCACCTGCCACAACTAGCACACCATCAGTAAAGTTTGGTAACAGGGGAACCGCTCTTCTAAGAAACAACAATTGGTCTGAATTGCCACTACCACTGCCTCCCTATTCCGACCCTACACTAACAAAAACCGACCCATTGGATCTTGTCTAATATCGATCAAAGACCATTGAACAGATTTGGCAATTAAGATACTGACGCCTTTTGATAGGGGAGAACTAGACTGGTACACCACTGGGAAATCACGATTAGGTATCTGTTGCTTAAAATGTGTTTCTTGGCGGTATAAACTATGCGAGTTGGACTTCTTCAGATCCAGGAGGAGCCTGGAACGTTTTTCAGGAATATTGAGGCCCCAAGAGGTACACCTAAGCAAGCTCTTAGAGATAAGGGTTGGGGCGAGGATCCATGGAGGTCCAAGAGGACCGGGAAACAAAACAAAAAAGGAGAAAAAGAAGTGGGTGGAGTACCAGCTAGTAAGAAGAGTAAGGAAAAAGAATAAAAGAAGAGAAAGAGGAAAGGGATAAGAATGGGAAATGTGAAAAGCCTGTTCTGAAGGAGAGACAACCAGTCAAACCTATCTATAGATTTCATGCCTACTCTGCAGGAAAAGGACACTTATGGGTCATAGGAGTGCTAATAAAAAACAAATAACAGGGATAGAGAGAGTTGTCCAGACCCAGCCAGGGCGGATAAATGGAACAACAATCCAAAAGCTGGCCCTAAGTGTACAGATAAAAAATACACAATACAAAATACATCCACCATTGTAGACAGGTACCAAGCCACCCCACGCGTCCTGGGTACAAGGCGCCCAATGCCGGAGCAAAAACCCCTATGGAAGGCCAAGCCGAGGAGGCCCTGCACACAGAACAAAGTACAGGGTACAAATGGGTAATAACATGGAGAATATCAAAACAATGGCGTGCCATCCTGTTTGTCTTGAATATCGCATGTTGGCTAGCAAACAATGTAAAGGGCTATCACAAGTAGGTGAGATCACACGTGTTCGCTGGTGGCGGGATCCTGAGCAGAAGAATCCCGGAAAAAAGATCCCTGACGAGCTCTGGGGCCCAAACAAGGTCAAAGGGCCCGGCATCGGGCAGTCAGCAGAAAAGTTCAGGAAGGACCCAAGCGACTGCCGCAGGATCCAAAAAGTCAAATAAAGCTGGGAGCTGGTCAGGTGCGTGTAGCTGGAAGGTACGATTCCTTCACATTACAATCAAATGGAACGGGTGAACCCACCGATATGTGGCGCAAGCCACATGAATTACATCGGGAGCAGGCCACAAGACAAGGTGCATATGAAGAGTAGGGTAGGACAGGTCCGGCATGAGCTAATTTCTGTCCCCATCAAAGTTGAGTGGTCCCTTGTTCCATGCCTGTCACAGAATCTCCTTCTTGATGTAATAAAACTGGACGCGATGTAGCTAGGGGTTCCAGTCGAAGAGGTGCGGGGACCTTGTGCCCTTCTGTGTTCCCGGTCAAACTCTAGCGCCACTAAACAGGTAATGGTTAAGAACAGTGAGCACTGTGGACCTTAACTCCGGGCCAGACGTTGCCTCCGAGATCCCCTTGAGACACAAGTTGTTTCTCTGGTTCCGGTTTTCGCTATCATCAACTTTGAGGTGAAGGGTGGCAAGTTGTGTCTGTGACTGCGTCTGTGCTGATTCTAAAGCAGCAATACGTTCCTGCAGAGAGGGGCGGTTTCTACCCCACCTACCCTGCCAGCTAGCAAGATTTGCAGTTTGACCTCCAAGAGCTCGTCGTAGCACTTCAACTATCTTAGTGACCATGTTATCTAAATTCCATATAATAGACAACTGTGGAAGGAAAGACCGCCAATCCTCCTTCCCATGCTGCAACAGGCCCGCTTCCGAGTGCACGAAGGACGGAAGAATCGTCACTATGAAGCATCGGGGTAAGTATCAGTGATCGTGGAGGACATAGATTATGGGAGTGTGCATCTGCAGATTGAGATATGCTTAGGCAGACACGTGGCCACGGATCTTGTCGGCGCCATGTTGGTAGAAGGCTGAATGGGTGAATAAGTCCATAAGATCTATCTGGCGGTGGCGAAGGTGACATGGGGCACAAAAACATGAACAAGTCGTGCAATAGTGCCGCCCCAGCCGACCCTGCACAGAGCTCCTAAAGAATACAGCCTCACGCAGCCATTATTAAGCCATGCCCCACCATATAGTTGTACTTTAATGTTGTCTTATGGCAGCATGATGGCTGAATCCTGCTCTGGTTAGGGGTGCAATGTTCATAATAAAGCACCAGGACTAAATAAACAGGCAAGAACAGGCATTGACAATGAACAGCCACCTACAAAGGTATGTGTGCACACAAGTAATACACACATATATACATACTGTGCCTAATTGATGGCATGCGAATGGGGTGTTCTGGGTGTGCCTGGGCACACCCTAATCACCACAACCGCAACACCAAAACCGCAACAGCAGGCACCGTGTTTTTTCCAGTGGAGAGATAACAAATGGGGTGTGGCCTCCCATCCAATGACCATCTGCTAAGCTCCCTGCTTCATTACTGCAACCATGCTGAAAGCGGTAAGGGACAGTTGAAGAGACAGGAATTTGGGATGCCTCAGTTCTGTGTAAATAATATATATACTATATATATATATATATATATATGTGTGTGTGTGTGTGTTTATTTTTCCTTTTGTGGTCACACCCTAATGCAACGGGCTGCACATGCCCATTTTTTTATTATTTCAGTTTTATTGGTTTTCAATATAGAGTGCACACAATACAATTATATATGCACCATTTATCAAAGTCTTAAAGTCAATAACACATTCTAAATGCAGGCTACCATACACAGAACTGCATTCAGAACCAAAAAAACATGGAAAGCATGCACAGTGAAAGGGACAAAAGGGACCAAACATCCACAAGGGAGGGGGAAGACAAAGACAATTCCTTGCTCCAGGTCCGTAATCACATATAGGTTACTTAACCTCCCTGGCGGTATGATTTTTAATTTTTTTCATGTCATTTTTCGGTCTATTTTTTTTCGAATGTTTTTTGTCTTTGTCTTTTTTTCCGTTTATGTTTATTTATTTTTTAAAATATCAAGCCGTTTCCGCCCCCCCTGCGATGCGTACGCTCGCAAGCGACGGAACCCGGAAGCCGGCATCGGCCACAAAACACAGCGCGGCTCGAGGGACAAGGTAAGTAAATGCTATGCAGCTTTCCCGAGTCTAGCTCGGGGTTACCGCTTATGGTATGGAAAAGTAACCCCGAGCTACACTCGGGAATACCGCCAGGGAGGTTAACCATTAAAAGTAATCCAGGTTAATTAAGGCTTTATAAAAATAGGAGTGGGCACAGATTTGTAGCTCAGTATGGTTTCAAATAGAGTGAAATCATGGGGTTTTGGCAGGGAACTCAGGAAATGGGACAGCTGGCAGTGTTTCCATGAGTCGTACCCCACCGAGTACGCAGGTCGTTTAGAGAGATTAAGGAAGTAAGAAACGTCGCCCAGTTTAGGGTTGGGGAAGTCCATCCATTTTGAAAAAAGATTTGTCCAATTTTCCTGGTGGGAAAAAAATCAGAGCCCTGCGAATGGCATCAGGATCGAGTTATGAGGCCAGTGGAATCTGCGGTGCAAACGGTCCCAATTGCGGAATGCTAAAGTAGGTAAAGGCAGGATGGTAGATGCAAAGGCCTCCATTTAGGGGGCAACCAGATCACATCAGACAGAAGGGCACCACAAGCCGCAGTCTCCAGAGCCACCCAACTCTTTCCCGAACAACCAAAGACCCAATCCAACACTCTCACCTTTTGGGCAGCTACATGGTAGGTCCAAAAATCGGGAAGGGCCAAGCAGCCAATCCGATGAATCCGGACTAGTAAGCCTCGAAATCCTAGGAGTACGGTGTGGCGAAACATAAGTGGAGATTATTCTAGTGAGTGTCTGGAGATTATTCTAGTGAGTGTCTGGAAGTAGGAACCAGGGAGGACTATGGGCAGCATATGGAACAAAAATAACACCTCGGGCAGAATCATAATTTTTACAGCATTTACCCTGCTGACCCAGGGGAGAGAGCGTAAGGAGAAGCCAGATTAGGGGGGACAAAATTGTAGTGGTAAAGATCCGTGAACCTGGGGGTCAAGTAGACTCAGAGGAAATGGAGTCTCCACTGGAAGGAAAAATGGGGAAGAAGGGCCTGGCGGACCCCCTCCGGTATAGTCAAATTAAGGATCTCGGCTTTTCCCATATTAATTCTGAAGTAGGAAAGGGAGCCATATACTTTTAGTGCTGTCAAGATTTGGGATAGAGAGATCAGCGGGTTTCTCATGTAGAACATGATGTCATCCGTGTATGCCACTAATTTAAATTTGCCGCGGTGTAGGGATACCCTGAATGTCAGGATTTTGCTTGATGCCAAAATAGGGGCTCGAGCGAAAGGGCGAATAGTAAGGTGGATAGGGGCAGCCCTGTCTGGCCCCTTTATACAGTGTAAGTGGGGGATAAAGATCCATTTATACAAATTTTATCTGTAGGGTTGGCGTAGAGTGCCGAGCTCCACTCCATCATCCGGGAACCCAGACCCAGGTCCCACGCCACCCTATCAAATGCTTTTTCTGCATCGGTGGATTAACGAATGTGTATTAACGAAATTGACTTGAGAGCATTATCCCGGGCTTCCCTACCTGGAATAAATACCACCTGGTCTAGGTGAATCCATGACGGTAAGAGTGGATAGAGCCTATACGCCAAGATCTTAGCGTAAAGTTTTGTGTCCACATTAAGGAACGTGCAACATGAGGGATCTTTCTCTGGCTTAGCAATGACTGTAATGTTGGCCAATAACGACTCAGTACGCAGGGGGGCATTCGTGGAGATAGCGTTAGCATAAGAGCTAAAATATGGGGCCAATATGTCCTGGAAGCGTCTATAATAGAGTAGCGTAAAGCCATCTGGGCCCTGGCTTTTGCCCAATGGGGTGGTTCTAAGAACCTGCTTAAATTCAGTTTCAGTGATGTCAACCTCCAGGGCAGAGAGGGTCGATTCAGGTACCTTAGGAAGGCGGGCATGTTGCAAGTATGATTTAATTCTATCCAGTTTGGATGCCTTAGCCCCAGGGTCATCCAGTTTGTTCACCCGATAGAGGTCCTGATAGTAGTCTCGGAATACATCCGCAAAGGCCGATGTGGTTTTGGCTTTAATTTTGGAGATGAAAGTGGCATATTGTTTGGCTCTCAACGCCCTCGCTAGGAACCTACCAGGTTTACTCGGGGTAGTTTGTAGTATTTTCGCAAGACTACATTGAAGGCTCGTGTGGTATTCTGTTCCAGCAAGAGTCGCATTTGGTCACGCCTAGCCATAAGCTCCCTAAGGACCTTCGGATCGGGAAGACCTTTGTGGGATGCTTCTAATTGCTGGATCGCCACAAGGAGCTTTGTCATAGCCGCCATCTGTTCCCTCTTGCGCCTGGTCCCAACAGCCACTAACTGGCCATGAAGGACAGCCTTATGGGCTTCCCATGTGCATGCCGGGGACACCTCGGGGGAGACGTTTTCATTAAAATAAGAAACTATTAACCGTGATAGGTCAGCAACGATTAACTGGTCGTGTAGCAAGGAGTCATTTAGTTTCCAGTTGTATGTCCCCAAGGAGTCCAGAGACATAGAAATCACAACTGGAGCGTGATCGGAAATCGTTACTAGAAGGATCACCGCAGACTGCAGTTGTTCCAGGAGGGTATGATCCAACAGGATCATATCAATCCTTGAATAGGTAGTGTGGATGGAGGAAAAGTGAGTATAGTCTGGGTCCCCCGGGTGGAGGAGTCGCCATGTGTCCACAAGCTGGGACCTGTGAATGGGAGGACAGGTTTCAAATTTTCCCAGAGGAGGAGTCTAGGGAAGGGTCTAGGCATAGATTCAGGGCCCCTGCTAGAAAAAGGTTTACCCTTCTGAAAGTCCTCAGTTTTACCCAAAACACGCCTGAAGAAAGACACTTGATGAGTGTTGGGGGAATATACATTAGCCAACGTGAACTCCGCTCCTTGATTGGAAACATGCAGGAGAAGAAACCGTCCCTCCGTGTCATTCAAACGAGTATGTAGCTGTACAGAGAGTGCCCGGTGGAAGCCAATGGCGACTCCCTTGGCTTGTTTAATGATGGGCCTTAATCAGTGTCAGGGAGGTATAGGAAAGATAGGTTTCCTGAAGGAAAACCACATCTGCCTCATATCTGTTAATTTCGGAGAGCACCTGAAACCGTTTACGTGGGGAGTTTAAACCTTGCACATTATATGAAAGGGCCTTCAGCATCGCCATTGGTCAATCGTGGGGGAGAGCCCTCCCCAGCATATACCAGACCTGAGCAAGACAAAGAAACAAGGAACACAGACAAAGGGCACACACATAAGAGGGGTGGGGGGAACAAAAAGACACACACCAGGGGAAGGACAGAGGAATCTGCCCATCTCTAAGTGCTGAAATTCCAGCAGGAAATGGCTTTCCGAGGAGCCAGAAACTCCCGGGGAAGGCATGGCCTAATGGGGGTGGAGGGTCACACACAGCAGACCCTGGAAAAGGAGTCAGCATGAAGTGCAGCAAAGGGCTTCACATGGGGGTGTGTGAAACCTCCCCCCATCCCCTAGTGCATACAAATTACATTCGTAAATCAGAACTAAAACTTAGGACGTTCAAAAGTAAAACCAGAGCACAGTGCTCAAACACATTTCCAACAGGTTATGAACAACTTTGCCTTGGTGCCCGCAATAGGTGGGAAAGAGGGGCACCAAACAAGGTCTTAAACTGACCAGCAGTGTAAAGCAGGTGGTCTCTTAGCGTTGGGGATGGTGACTGTCATCTCACTTCCCTGGAGTGGAATGGGGGGAAGATCTGCATCTGGATCCGCGTTGAGGTTTCGGTTCCGCGGGGTGCCAGTGAGGAGATGGGGTAAAGCTGGAGGCTAGTCAACCCATTCAGGGAGCTCCGGCAGTGATCTCCAACTTGGAGCAAAAATGCGGTCCGAACACAATGCTGCAAGCACTATTTTGTTCGGACTGGAGCGGAGGCATAATGTGTCTTCCCATGCGGCCGATCGCATTGCAACCGGAGGGTGTGGCTACAGTGCAAATCACTTCATCGGACCACCACGCCCCCTCCTGTCCCACAACATAGTGAGTGGGCTGCAATGCGATGCAGTGCATTCTGGCCAGAACGCTCTGAATCTGGTGTGAACGAGGCCTAAAGGTTCTAACATTCCCCACTCTATTGTGTAACACTCTATTGTATATTGCAGTCAGTGTTAATTAACCTTCTTTTTCAGTTCTATATGACACGAGTTACCAGGACAGGGTGGTTGGGAGTATAATCTCCCAAAATGGAACACAGGCAGCACTGAAAACAGTCTGTATTTTCTAGTCAGTTTGTATTCTGTCCAGAAAGTTCTATGTCAACTATTGGCTAAAATCTGGCTCTGGCTTTTGAATGGCAAACCACAGTTGATACATTTATATCACTGCCAATTTCCAGGAATACTGTTTCACAAAATGATATGGCATTAGGTGTATGAATTTGTCATGGCGGCAGTTTATACTGTTCATACAGAAATAATTTACAAGCTTTTCTATAAGGAGATCAGTAAAAAAAAGGGCATTACACAATATATCTGCATTTCTGAAAAGTGATTAACTTCACTGCAAAAAAAAGAACACTAAACTTAAAATATGTAATTAATTGATTTTATTTTATGTTTAATTGACATACACTAAAATAAGTAATAATAACAAGATGTCCAAAGGCAAAAATGAATGTATACAGGAAAGACACTGCACTGACAAAGGAAAACAGTTAAACTATCCAGTTAATAGTGTAAACAAAGTACAAAATACTGGTACATCATTTTATAGCATGGCAAAGTTAATGGTCCAAAGATAGCAATGCTCCCCAGTGTTGCTCGACATAATAAGAAATCAGTACTTGCTTCTCGATTAGTTTTGCAACTTATTGAACACCAAAAATTAGCTGAGAAGAACTATTTTATTTTTCTACATTTATTAGGGCCTGTATCCTTAGCAAGACAACAGTGCTCAGTGCCTTTAAGCAAAAATCAAATCACTAAGGAATGGAGAGGAGAGAATGGAAAATGTTGACTAAATAAGCGCAGCAGCACATCTAACAGTATGTACAGCATGTTCAGTTTTTGTCCTAATTTTCCAGTATAGATTTTCACCCACTGTAAGTTACTGTAGTATCGAAGTCCAGCCCCAACGTACATGGATTTGTGCAAAAAGAAATATATGCAAGTGTGATTTTATAAAAAGGCATTCAATGAATAAGAAGTGCTCAGTGCTTTCTGTAAAAATATTTATGGAATATGTTTTTCTTTTTAGGATCCTGAAAATATAGTTCATGTATACTACATTACCAATTCCCTTTCTGTGGTAAGATGTCAATGTAAAGGCTTCAGATAAACTATAGTCAATGAATTTTATTATTTGCCTAGCAGTAGTTTTGCATCAGACACATTTTTTACCCTGCTGAGTTCAAACAAAGTTCACTGCACCTCAAACATTAATAAAAGGTTAGACCAGTTTACAGTGTTGTGTTATGTAGTGCCCACAGGCTTTTCATAAATGTCTATTTATGAATCTCTCAGTTACACCTTAAATGCAATTAGCAATGATTCCGACATCCAGGCCCATAAAATCATTATTTTAATTAAACACGGCAATAAAATGTGGAAAAGATTCAAGTACAGATACTTGAGTCGATCTGTCATATTTACAATCCAGATCCCTAGTGTATTTTCAAAACATATTTAACTACAGCAATTAAAAGAAACATGAGTAAAATAATTGTAATTAAGTCAAAGCTGTGCCAAGTATGTCAACATGAGTTCCAATGTTCCAAATAACAAAAGACCTCCAAGCCAAAGTGCTACATGTAAATAGATGTATTTAAGTAAAGTTAACAGAACCCTAACTCTCATACTTAGCACGCGCTAGGCAAGGGAAGACAGCTGTTGTCCACAGCAGGCATTGTCCACAGCATATTAGGCTACATTCACAAAGCTTTGACACAAGGACAAGTATCTTTATTATAGCCATGTAACAGTAATTGTCAAATCGTATGTGACTCAACTGAAATTACTTTTTTGAAAACCTTTATCCTGGTGTGTTAGCTTTGGGAACTGATCCTTTTGTGTTGCTAAGTGAAAGCGAAAAAAATGTACTGATAAAAAGGCTTGCAGAGAGCATTTCAAAGCTTCTAACAGCTTACAGCCTATATAAATAATTAATGAGGTGAAAAGAGTTAGGTAGTAGAAATCCCAAAATAAGCAGAGCTCAAAGAATCATGGAATAGGCAGCTGACAACCCTAAAGGCCTAGAATGCACCCACACTGCACAGTCGCTGCCCTAAATGAAGTACATAACTACATTTCTGTAAGGAAGAAAAATGAGGCCATGTTAGTTAATATCCTTTTTCTTTCAGCAGAAGTATACTTAAACCCATGCTTAGGTTTATTTACTGTACATGTGTCCTTTTACCTAACTTTTCTGACACAGACAGCAAACATTAAAGGAGAACTATGAGGTGAGTGCTTTTCACTCACCTCATAGTTCTAGCCGACATGTGACAATGAGACTGTCACAGGTCGGCTCAGTAGATCGGGAGGTGAGGGAACAGTTACCGGCGTTCGCTCACCTCTCGATCCTGTCACAGCTCTCTGCCGTGACAGGGGAGGGGCTGGATTCCCCCCTCCTCGCTCCGATCCGCCAGCGCTGACTGGCGGAACGGACGGGGGAGGGGGCGGGTACAGCTGGCTCTGTCTCTAGATAGACACGCAGCTGGGCGGATCCTGGCACAATTGTCAGGATCCGCTTCAGCTGCGGCGTCTCAGTATACCGCGAGCAGCAGCTCGCGGTATACTGCGGCGTCTCAGTATACCGCAAGCTGTAGCCTAGGGTGACGGGAGGACGCTAGTTTGTGTCCTCCCGTTACCCTAAGGAGAACTATGGAGAAAAGACTTAACCCCATAGTTCTCCTTTAAGTAATAGGGACATTAAAATATGACGGCATATCTAGAGGGCACCTTGATACTACTTCAAAGTTGCTCTACAGATGTTATGAATCTCGTAGGAATCTGTGATTATGTTAGCAGTCATCTTGATACTAACATAATGCAATCAGGGAAGAGAACAACTGCTTTCTGCAAATAAACTACTAATTCTAGTGCAGAGTATGGAGTGATGTAACCCTCTTGACAATGAAAGGAATAACTTTCTTTTACCATTTAACTTTTTTATACCTAAATTAAAATAGTCACTTCAGCCTATTTATTAAAGCAAAGTACAGTAACCTATAGCAGCGGGTCAGAAACCATCTTTCATTATTACAACTTCTTCCAACTAATGAAGTTTAGTCTGATTAGTTGCTATGGGTTATTGCACTTTGTAGATTTTCACTGATTTTGAACACATGTATATGGAAGTATGTATTTTTTACTATTATTTTTGTGCATAATGTTTTTAGATAAAAATATATATCTGTATAGTATTCATCAGTGTTTCAGATGTTAAAAGTAGGTATTATGCTAGCAAAGTGCAAATATATATTGCACCGTTTACATTCTGGTATTAAAAAATGTTTTAATTCTTAAGTGACAATAGCAACAAGAACCTTGAAACAGGCCACTGCAACTCACCCTTGATATATTGTGCATGCAATACCAGAGAGGACAGTTTAAAGGAATACAATCCCAAGAACTTGAGGCACCATTCAGCATCTAGAGGAGACTATGCTTGCACACAAAATAAGCAAATAGAAAACAAATTATATTGGTAAAGTAACTGAGCCTGTGCTAATGTATATGTCCAAAAGGAAACAGCAGACCCAATACTCCATTTTCAATCAAGCAAAACAGAAACGGAAAGCTCTTTTCATATAAGTAAACTATGATTTTCAATATGAGCAACATTGAAGATGTGCATTTTTTCATGTCACTTTGTAGGAGATCAATTTAGTTAAACTGGTAAATACTATACAGAATAATATATAATAATATTTTTTTGATGAAATGAGACCAAATATCATAGAAACAGTGCTCCTAGTTTCACAACAAATAGTAGACCAAATAGTAAATGAAAGGTAGAGGTAGTATACCAATATGGGGAGAACATGTACACCACACTGTATAAAAATTCTGCTGTCTAATCACAGTACAAATACTAGCAGCTGCATAGACTACACATTTACTAGAAGATGAGTTTGTGCCATTTAAATTGGTATTAATTGAGCTACTGAGATTGTGGTACATTTGTAGTTATATACTGCTAAATTATATTATAGGTTTTTACTACAGTTACTGAACAACCTTTAATTAAAACATTTCCATTTGCAATAAATCTTAACAAGGTACAATTGAGATTTGGCTTTAAAGGTATTTTTCAAACTATGCATTAGGAAATATTGTTTTGCTGTTATAAATAGCAGTTTAGTTCAGAGTCCTAATTGTATCCCAATCAAAAAACTTTTTGTGATAATGCACAACACCTATCATACTGATGATGTTCAGACAATCTAACTGCAGACCCTCATTTAGCATAGACGAAAGCAAAAAGCAAGAAAAATGTTAAGACCGCCCAACCTATTTCTAGTAGGATAATTAATTCTACTTTTTCATATTATTCAATTTCTAAGAGAAGATCTTCTCCTTCCAGGTGCATGTCAGCTTTAATGTAGATTTTCTTCACTGTTCCTGAGATTGGTGAGTTGACCAATGTTTCCATCTTCATTGCACTAAGAACACACAAAGGCTGACCTTTTTTAATTGTTTCCCCCTCTTTAACCTTGATATCAATCACTTTTCCTGGCATAGGAGCTCCAATCTGTCCTTTTACATCTTTAAGGGCTTTAGGGTGGAAATGCATCTCCTGTGAAGAGATAGAAATCAACATTATGTAACAACATAAAAAACTATAGCCTAAATACCCACGGACTACATTTAACAGAAATGTTGTAAAAGTTGCCACAGACAGGAGATGGTGGTGAAAAAAAAAATCAATTTGCTTAACAATTGTCATTTTGAACAATCATGGCATAAGCAATGACATCTTTATCAGCCATGCATGTATATTTATGCACTAAGCATCCATAATCATTTATTTAACCATCTGGCCTTAACCAGATCAAGCAACTTTATCTCATATCTAGAGGGCACCTTGATACTACTTATCCAAATTGACATAATACAAGAGAAAACGCATTTCATGTTTTAAATTGCAATTAAGATGCAGGATTAGTTATGTACACTTAGGAAACAAAGAATGTATTGACAATAGAAAGTAGGCGTGTCATTTTCTAGTGCATTTTGGAACACAATACAAGTGATTAATTGCCACAGGCATCACATACTTTGATCTCCTTCAATTTTATTTTTATTTTTACCAATGGCTGTTTGTCTAATGACTTCTTAACAATGTGGAAAATCAGGCTGCAGCAGTTATTCCTGTAGATACATGTCCTGTATGTACAGTATGCTAGTTGTTGCTTGCTAAATCATCCTTTCACCACATTTCTGCATATAAGCATTACATAACTTAAGAATAACTTAATAAATAGATATTAGTATTATAATTAGTAAAAATATCTTTTTTATACAGCGGTCATGTGACACTTAGTTGTAGGAGGGGGATGATGAGTGTGACCAGGATGTAAAATTAAAAATAAATGTGATATCTGGTGGATCCAAGGAGTACATTTTTTCTAGAGGTGCACCAAAATGAAAATTTTCAAACGAAAATAAAAGAATTTCAGGCCGAAACTGAAAAAAAGATTTCTAATCTTTTTACATTTTTTAAAATATGTTATTTTTTATAAACTTTTTAAAGTGTTATATTGTATTTATATTTATTAAATATTTTTATTTTGTAACTTTAACTGATCCTTGATATTTCCCTTTAAAAAAAAAAAAAAAAAGAGATTAGGACATCACACAATCCAATCTCTTGTTCTGCATCCCGTTATAAATGAACACTAATCCTCTATACTGAGTGTTCCTGTTCATTCATACACAATTATGAATGGAACAGTAAGTGATGCACTTCCTATTCATTCATAACTGGTACATATTATGTTCAGTTATTTACAACAGTCAGTGATCATTGATCGAGTTTCTTGATTGATTGAGTTTCTCTCCTACCTGCTGGACGCTACTCTGTGTCAGAAGGGAAACAGCGCAAACACAGCGGGGAGGGGAGAAACTAGGCATGCACTGCAACTTCATATAAAAGATGGTACTTTCAGCATTTTGCCAAAAGTGCCATTTTCGGCTGATAAGTTTGGGCGGCCGAAATTTTGTGCATCCCTAATTTTTTCTTTTTGTTCTATGTGTTATGGAAATTCGCTTGGTTCAACGCACAAATCCATGCCGCACTAAACTGCTCCAAAGTATGTAAAACACAAAGAATTTTCCCCCCGTGCTTAAAAGCACAGTTGTATTATGCTCTTTTGTGCAAGGACTGAAAGGACCTCTTTAGAGTCATGTAGAGTCAGGAGCTTGCTTGCTTCTTCCATGCTAAGAGACCCAGCACAGGTATGTGTTTATTGTTTTATAGCTGCCCAACAGGAAGTGATGTCAGACAGCAAGTGGTCTCACGCAGCAAAACAGGAAGTGATGTCAACAACCAGCAAACGATTTCAACAACCAGCAAACCAGGAAGTGATGTTAACAACCAACATCACTTCCTCAATACATAGCCAGTCAACAAAACACATGTAGACAATAATCTATTACCACCGGAGTGAACTTTATTCAGCACAGCTCAGTGAGCAATGCCCAATAACGTTACTATGATTCTAATGCGCGCTTATTTACAGGGACAACATCATATTATCTCCAGAGGTTGATCAGGCGCACTAGAGACAACAAACACACGTTCCTTTCATCATATACTGCGTTCAAAACAAATGCATCCACGCAAGCCAATAAATCCATGCATTGCACGGGGGGCCCCAGCCGGCATCCATACATTCGCCAAGAAGACACTGCTCCGCTGCGCATAAGATATCTACTCCAATGGTCTACTCTTAGTGGGGATTTAAACCGGGTCACGCTCCAATTGGACGTGACGCAGCAAACCCTGACACTGAGAGACATAATTAAAAAATATTACAATACACTAAAAACACATCCTAATAAAATTTCCACAACATATGGGACCTGCATACATCACAACAGCAGTGCCAATTGGTGCTCTTGCAGTCACGTGGGGACCACTGTCACTCACTATGCTGGCCCTGCCCAAGCAGGTCAAAAGTGTCAGGTGGGGCAGCTTCCGGAGGAGAATATAGGAAGTAAACAGCTTCACCCAGGGGAAGAACTGGGGATGCACAGTGAAGATGGTATTGCAGAAGATGGAAGACCAGATGAAATAGCATTGAGACTCTGAACCGTGAAGGAAGGACACATACCAGGTTCAAATAGGTATTTACCAAATAAGATTACAGTAATGCAAAAAATATTAAGCACACAACAACAGCTAATAATTTAAGCCAATTACCTCTAACAATGTTTGGGGTTTTATATTTTCACTTATTAAAAATACCTGTGATTTTTAGTGACTGGAGATTTACAACTTTTAGGACTGAAACCATAGTACTTCAAACTCAAAATAAAGGAGTCTAGCTATTAAAATGAAGGATTTTGTTTATTTAGGCAGTGGTTGTCACAGGCCTGATACATGAATTACAGGCATAGATTGGTACTGAACTATTATAAACTCAAATTATATTGTTTCATGGCACTACATGGTGCCATAGGAGCATGGCTGTAATGCTGGCAACAGGGAGGATGCTGGGCAGTACACTGTAATATATAGCCTATGCTTTTAAAGTTTTGTAAGGGCCCATTTACACCAGGGTGATCAGTTGCAGTGCATTTAATGCATTATAGTAATTTATGTTAAAGTGACACTAAATTCAGAAATCAAATTTAAAAAAGCACTTCTATTATATAAATTATCAATGAATGTGTATCTTAATTTCTCATTGTTCAGCTCTAAAATCCCATTTTACTTTTCTTCCACCACAACTTCCTGCCAGAAGGTGGCTACTTTTCTTCTCCATCGTCCCTATGTGTGCTGAAAAGTAGTCACCCTCTGTGCTCGCTCCTGTGAGAGACTACAATTAGAATCATGAATCTCTCTCAAGTCTCCTCTTTAGACTCCACCCACAAGTCCTCCCCTCTAGGCTCTGAGTTCTGATCACTGCAATAATATGACCAGATGTGGGATTGTTTTAAAAACACACTACATACTGCTACTTCAAAGTGTATACCATTAGGGAGCAAAAGCAAACGATCAAAGACTAAACCAATATGGTTTAATAAAACTGTAAAACAACACGTCAAGGACAAATTCGTTATATCCACAACAAATCTGTCCTCTGATTTCCCTCCTCCTGGCTTACACAAGATGGTGTGTGTGTGTATGTATGTGTAGGGTTGGGTAAGCTGAATGTCTTGTCATGAATATTATGTCAGCTGTCAACAGACTGAAGACCATCCTCTGCAGTTGATGGATAAAGCATTTTATGGATAAAACATTTTTCCTTTGCACTGACAGCAGAGTATTTCTCTCTGAAACATTGCATTGCATTTTCTGGCTAAACTGATAGCTCACAGAGACTGGATGAGAGACTCTATTGGTTACTGCTGTAGGAAGCCCAGCCCTGACAACAAAGGCAAGGAAGGACTTGATTGGATAGCAGCCAGGAGAGCTGTGATTGGCTGCCAGGCCGTTTTTTGGCTCCAGGGACACCATGAGGAAGGCAGACTGAGGAGAGAGAGGAAAACACAGGGAGAGGGACACAGACTGGTATGTTGCAGCCAGACATGGGAAAGTGTCCCTTGTGCTTGTCTTCTGTGCACTGCCAGCATCTGTGATTCTGTCTATGATTCTTCTAAAAGGAGGAGCAGGCTTGAGAGGGGAGTTTGCAGTGTGTTATTCTACCCTTTTTGCCTGATCGCTGAAGATGTGCTAACAGTGCAGTGACATCTAGAGACGGATTTCGGTACTGCAGCAATCATCATCCTGTTTGGAGGATTCTGTGGCCTGTGTTGCTCCCATCGCCATCCAGTCGGCTGAGACAGCGATCAAGCTACCAATTGCTGGAAGGAAGATATATCAAGTGCATCTAATGATGAGAGATCTTCTGCCATTTTTGTGTGAGTTGATCTTGCTTATTCCTGCAAGATTCTATTTACTGCCAATACAGCTCTATCTGAAGGTGGATCACCACATCTGTTTATCTTTGTTACCCTGTGACACTTTGTGAAGATACCCCTTTCCAGCCTGTGGATTACCAATGTTGGTTCACAAAAGGCTGAGAACTCAACCACAGAATTTAAAGGGCCCCAACGCTGGCAGACTCTGTGTGTGTGAATACTCACCTGCTGCTTGTGCAGTGTGGCCAGTCAGAGCATTTTCTCAGGGGGGGGTAATTGCCCAGTTCCCCCTCCCCCGAGAAAATAGTCTCTCCCTCCGCCACTCTGACTGGCCGCACCGCACAAGCAGCAGGTGAAGAGGTCCCACGACGTCACTTGTATCCGCCCCGATGCCGGCTCCACGGCACACAGCCGCAGAATTTAAAGTATGTCCTGTGCCTCAGTCTTGTCGGCTACCGAGGCACACCGCTCTCCATCCTGAAGAAGAAAAAAAAATTGCTACTTACCTCACCGCTCTCCATCCTGAGTTCCATGCTGGAAGGCTGCATTCTTCATTACTTTGGAGCACACTGACATGCTGATCTCTCCAGCACCCTTGTGTGTGGAATTAGAAGTCTGCTAACTGCAAGTATACCTTTAAGTTGGCAAAGTTAACCCTTCACTGACATTGCTGGGATTGTTATTAATTTGTAAATGGTAAAAGTACTGTTGCTATTGGAGTTTGATTTAAAGGTCTAATGTTAGTCTTAGGCCTGGTTAACACCTGCACATTCTGAGGACGAGTGGCGAAGTGCGTGATCTAGAGCTGCAACAACTATTCGATGTAGTCGATTAAAATCGACGATGGACAAAGTTGTCAACGTTTTCCATCGTCAATTTTTCAGCTATCAATTACATTGCCTGTTCGCCGCTCCACGCCACACCCCACGCCGCACACAGAGGACATGCCTCTGCTCCTCTCCTCCCTGTGAGCTTCCTGACTCGCCGCTGCCCGCCGACAGTGAAGGGCCCACGATTCAAAGTAAGTCACTCAGCAACGACATTCTAAACCTTTTTAATGTTTCCTGTTTAAATAAAAAAAAGCAGCACACTGCAGAATACCAGCAGCTGTAGAGGAACAACAAATCCCAGCAATAATACATTAAACAGCCTGCATAATGTATTATTGCTGGGATTTGCTGTTCCTCTATAACTGGTCATTGGTATTCTGCATTGCGCCGTATAATCATTATACAGCAATGCAGAATAACACCATCTATAGAGCACTACAAATCCCAGCAATAATAATTTATACAACGCAATGCAGAATATCACCAGCTATAGAGCACTACAAATCCCAGCAATAATACATTATATACAGCGCATATGTATTGCGCCGCTGTATACTGTACTATATTGCACAGCACACTTTTTTTTTTACTTCCACCGCTCCAAGCTTGCTCCTGTGATTGACTACAATCTCAGTACAAACTAGTAAGTCCATCACTGGAGCCTTTTAAAAAAAATCTGATTAATCGAACATAATAATTGGCTAACTAATCGATTTGAAAATAATCGTTAGCTGCAGCCCTAGCGTGATCGGCATGTGTCTGTGGAAACGCGCCAAGAGGCACTTGCTGAACCTTTGATTTCTAAATGCACCCCAAATGCGGACAGCAAGTCGTGAGATTTTCTGCTGCGTTTCCATGCATGCAAAAGCAGCAGAAAAATGCATCCCGCGCATCGCACAAAATAGTGGAAGAGCCATTTGCTGTGTTTGCCACGCAGATATCTTTGTAATATCCCCTTCGCACACGGTACCGATGTACCCCAAAATCCAGCGGGTGCTGGAGCAACTGGTGGATGGCACCACAATGTATGATCTAGAAGATATATTCTCCACACACCATTCTGCTTTGGACTGTCCTATTTATTTGTATTACTTTAGCATGACATGTGAATGCAAATGTGTATTCCTTTAGCATTAACATGCCATGCTAGAGGAATACAAATAAAAAGGACATTCCGAAGCAGAATGGTGTGTGGAGAACATATCTTCTAGATGCCACGCAGATATGACCATTGAAATCAATGGAGCAGCACGGCAAATGCAAATGCACGTTCGCAGGACATGCAGGTGTGAAACAGGCCTTATTCTTTACTCATAATTAGCTTTGGAGGGCCAATCAGGAAGCCGGGCTCTTTGTCCCTTAGGTCTGCCACTGGGTGCACTGTAGTCAGGAAAATTAGGCGGCCGCTTCAGCCCATGCTGGGGCCTTGCGACTGCCTAATTTGTGCTTTATAGCTGGTGGTATTCTGCATTGCTGTATAATGTATTGTTGAGATTTATAGTCCTCTATACAGTGGCAGAACTACCAGGGTCACATAGTTGCAGCTGCAACTGGGCCCTAGCATTGTGTCACTTGGTGGGCCCAGACAGGAGGAAGGGAGCCCTGGTAACCGGCGACATCGCAGGTTCCCGGGCCCCCTACCTTAAAGTGATATTAAAGTATAATTTTTCCCCCTCCCCCAATGTTAGTGTAGGGACTTGGTATAAATGATGCCTCTTAATCCGATCTTCTTCTTTCCTGTAGTTGTCAGCTGTCCCTCCAGCGCTGATGCGGGTTTCTGATCCAGCACTGACTCCTCTGTCCTCCTCTCCTCTGCTGTCCCACGGAGTCTGTGTGGGTGCACGCTGCTCCATATATTTACCTTGTGTCTCTTCTCGTCTCCAGGCCGAACATCTGAACTGCGCATGCGCCCGGCCTAAGATCTTTTGCAGCCGCCTGAGAAATTTTCAGATGTCGGACGGGAGCGGAGACACAGGTAAGTATTAACCCTTTGCAAAAGTTTTTTTTTAATCGTTTTGCATATATCTACTGCTTGCTAGCAGTAGATATATGCAAAAAAAGTGTAAGTTATATAAACCTTTAAGTCTGTGGCACTCCATCCTTCACACTGTGTACATACATGTTGCTGTATCACAAAGCTCTACAGCAACAAAACATAGTAATGTGCAATGTGGATGACAGACCCAATTTAATGACAGTGATGTGCCACATGTTGGCAGAGATTCCATTGCAGCACACAAAATGTCAGGATGTATAGAAAAAAAGACAAACAACTGCAATGGCATTTATTATTACAATAAAGCAACACCTTTATTTTCTGGTAGTGCCCCTCCAGACATTAGACTCTGGATCCGCCCCTGCCCGCTAAATTATGCTGCCACTCCAGGATTCGAATCCTGTATACACCAACCGCTGCGAGCTGATGGCATCGTAACCTGGTGGTTGCGGTATTCAGGATTGTGGGCGGCGTTGGACATGTTGCAACCATCGGGCGCCAATGCCATGCGCTATTAAATCAGCTCCCGGCGGTTGCAACATGTAATCCTACGCCGCCCACAAGACAGGGCCATAGTGCGCTGCTGCTTTGTGAAGGTCCTACCCAACTCAGATTCCCAATTCCACATGAACGGAGGACAAAAACAAAGCCGCGGCGGAAGACAAAAGCTTATACAGCAGCGACAGAGAGGGCCTAGCGGGTTCGCCCACGTGACATATCGATTCAAATTCGTAAGGCGTTGCAATAACTCTTGCACCCCTGGAACGGACCTGATATGTGCCCTCAAAGAGTCAAGCAGCATAGGGACCCCTTCAATAATGGCATTGTAAACTTTCAGGAAGTGGCGGGCAAGAAGGGACTCAAAATGGCGGTAATATACTAAATTGAACCCGTCAGGCCCGGTTACCTTCCCAGTCTTCACTTGTTTGAGACTAGAGCCAATTCCTAAGTCTAACATATAAGAAAAAAAGAGGAAGACTTATCCAGAAACCTAAACCCTATATCAATTAACCCTTTCCTCATGAATGAGGTTTTATCAAGTGGCAATACTCAACAACCCCTAACTAAACATACAATACAAAAAGAAGACTCGGTACTGATCTAAAGGAAATCAGACCAAAGTAGTTATAAAAGGTCGCAGTATCCACTTTTACTTAAAAAACTCAGATTTCACAGAAAATCTAATATTGAGCTGATCGGTACCTTGCAAGAAAAGGTTCGAATATTCCAACTACACAGACGAAATTGTTAATCCCTTACACTTCGGCAATCTAGAGTCGAGACATCTTGAATGATCCAGTACACGTGGATACTCCGCTTTAAAGTTGGAAAATCACAAATGTGAGTACTCGAATATCCAGTTTTGGACTGTCCCTGAAGATCTATTACTGTGAATTCCACATTGTCTGTTGAAACTCACTGGATTGGCCCTCAGACGGGATTCTCAATGTAGTGCTAATCTTCAAGTCTATTAATTAGACTGGACTAAAAAATGGTGACTAATCTATAACCAAACTATCCAGTACACCTCTAATGAGGAATATACAAACATGTTGTTTATTGGATAACATCAAGGGACTCAATTATGGATCTGTGAACATCAGACTGTCAAAACGCTTATAGAGTTCAGATCCTTTTTTCCACACTTCTTAGTCCCCTGAGAACCTGCGTTATTAAATGTCCTGTATATCTGGAGAAGTGGATTACTCAGTTTCACATTACTGATGCGATTGATTCTCTGTTTCAAAGTGTACCTTAAGGGCTTGTTCACACCAAGCGCGGAGCAGATCCGGACCAGAGCAGGTGCAGACCGGATCAAAACTGCGTCCAATGTATTCCTATGGTATTTTGACCTCCAGTTCACATCGCAGCGTGCAGATCCAGACCAGATCCAGACCGGATGAAAAAAATGCGGCATGCCCTATTTTACCTGCTCTGGATCTGGTCTGGAACGCATCAAAAACGCATGCAAGTGCCTGAAAGTCCATGTTAAACGTAATTTTTTTTTTTTTTTTTACCAAAACCGACCCTAAACGCATCCAAAATGCGGCACAACCCACTACACTGCGTGTGCAGAAACCTGACCGGATCTGGTCTGCATTTGGTGTGAACAAGGAGTGTTCTTTTGGATACTTTATTTCTTGAGCTCCACCAGCATGCAATTATGAGATTTATCAGCCAGTTCGTATGGATGTGAGATGTGATTGAGACAACGCTGTCTGTATTAATGTTTTAGAATACCATATGGTGGCAGTTTAGTGATTCCTGATAGTCACTCGTGTGTAATTTACAGTACTATTTATAATAAAAGTGATTTTTTAAGTAAAAGTGGATACTCCGACCCTTTATAAGTACTTTGGTCTGATTTCCTTTAGATCAGTACCGAGTCTTCTTTTTGTAAGTCTAACATCTCTCCGACCCCTGGCGTAAGAGAAGGCAAGCCTGACCGCCTGACACTAGGAGACACAGTAACTGAATAGCACCAGAAGGCTTGGCAAGGGGAATCAGAAGGAGAGCAGTCCTGGTGGAGATATCCACCTGTCAGACCCATCTACAGGTCTACAACCAATCGCTATGTGTCTTTGCCCCTCTACACAGGGCAGAAGACCACCTATTGGGGGTAAGAAAGAACAATTTAGAGCAGGAAGCTTGATGGATATATTCCCAAAACTCTACTATGAACCAGAAGGTGTGCTAGAATAAACCGGGGAGGCCATAGTAGAGAACTCCCATGTTGTACAAACCCAAAGGGACATTCAATGAAAGAGAAATTAAAAACCCCCCTCCACCCGAGATATGTAGCCCCTGTCAAGGCAATTGGCCCATCTTCCAAAGACAAAACTCAGGGTGAACCATTGCCACCCTCCGCCATGGAAACCGCCTGCACACACGGGGAACCCATACCAAGCTGGAACTAGTGCAGGATGAGCGCTCAGGTGAGGGAAGAACCCGTATTTTAAAAATACATTTAAAAAAAGGACCCCCAGAGGTAGCAGTGCAAAGGTCACCAAAATGAGAACATTATACACAATATAACCTGAGCAATTAAACATGAAAATAACAGTGAATACAGTCACAACAAAAGGAGGGAAGCAATGCATGTAACGGAATAAACCACAATGCGCAGCTGAGACTGCTGCCCTGAGGCTGGGCAGCAGCACCTCACTGCCCTATCCCGGCTCGAGTGTCCCCCTAAGAACCGCAGGGGCGGGCGCCCCCCCCACAATGAGACATGACTCCGAGGAGTTCCCCAAGGGAGGTAGGGCCCGCCATCCACCCGATCCAGCCAGGGGTACCATAAAGCTGCCTATCACCTTCCTTCCGGGGGTCCATGAGGCAGTCTGTAACGAGGGCCACGGGAACATCCAAAGCGAGCCGTGGAGTAAATCTGATTACGGAACGACCCATAATGTCCCGAGCACGATCCAGGAACGAGCCTAAAAACCATCAGGAGGCTCCATCTCCATAGAGGGTATGAGACTTCACTAGAGGCGAGGCCACTGGGAGGAACATCAGGAGGAAGGGCTCTCCAATGATTGCTGGGTCCACCGGCAGGCCTAGGCGAGAGGGGACCTCGAGGCGATGGATCCGCAAAAAAGTCCAAGCAGTCTGGGATAGGAACCTTTGCCGAATCCAGAAAGCAAAAAGGGCAGGGAGCTGGCCCGGCGTGTGTAGCTGGAATGTACGGTAGCTGCGGGTCACGATAGGGTGCAGGGCTGCATCAGGGGGGTACGGCCAGCACTCTAGTAAGGGGTTGCAGCAGCTGCGGGGGCCCAGGCTCCAACCAAGGAGTTTATGCACAATATAGTTGGTACGGTTCCACCCCCCACCCCCTCCTTTTCATGTACAATTGGTACCTTCCTGTGTACGTGCAGGAAGGTTTTTCAGGGGGCTGAAGCACTTTTTTTTTGCTGACTGAAGCACTTTAGAGTGAGGCGGGAGCAGAGCTGCTGCAGTGGAAAGGTAAGTGTTTTAAAGCTTCCTGGGGGTTGTTGGGGGTACAGCAGCAGCAGCGTGGTGCCTGATGCTGGGCTTCGGTGGAACATTTGCAGATGTCAGCAATGGCCCAAGCCAGAGTAGGGGCCCAACGCTGGGGTGGAGTGGGAGAGCCTTTGCAGAGGACAGCAGCAGGTGACCGAGGCTGACTAGGGGCCTGACGCAGGGGGAGGGGGTTGTGCAGAGGACAGCAGCCATGTCAACACTAAAGAGGGCCCAACACTGGGGTGGGTTGGCAGAGGACCGCAGGTGTCCGTATCGCCTGTGCGCTGTCACCCCAGCGGTGTCTGTATCACCTGTGCATTGTTACCCCAGCGGTGTCTGTAACATGTGCGTTGTCACCCCAGCTGTGTCAGTATCCCCTAAGCGTTGTCACTCCAGCAGAGTCAGTGCACCCTGTGCGTTGTCACCCCAGCGGAGTCAGTGTCACCTGTGCGTTGTCAACCCAACAAAGTCAGTGTCACCTGTGCGTTGTCGTGCCAACAAAGTCAGTATCACCTGTCTTTCACCAAAATGAAAAAAAATGTCAGACTGGAACGGAAAATGTTTTTTTTTCTAACCTTTTATTTATTTTATTTTTTATAAACTTTTTAAATTTGTATATATTTATTTTATTTAATTCATTTATTTATTACAGGTATTTATACAGTGCCAACAATTTTTACGCAGCGCTTTACATAGTTGCACAGTCTCATCAGTCCCTGCCCTCATTGAGCTTACAATCTAAGGTCCACATCTCACATACAGGGACAATTTAGACAGGAGCCAATTTACCTACCAGCATGTCTTTGGAGTGTGGGAGGAAACCAGAGTACCCGGAGGAAACCCACGCAAGCACAGGGAGAACATGCAAACTCCTTAGCAGATAGTGACCTGGCCAGGATTTAAACAAGGGACCCCCAGTGCTGCAAAGCAGAAGCGCTGACCACTACGCCACTTATTAAATATTTTTATTTTTTTACTTTACTGTTGGGGGCTCTGGGGAAATATTGGGTGTCTAAACAGACCCCTGATATTTTCCTTTTATAATAGAAAATGTAATTGAGAACACAGAGTCCTCAATCTCTTTTTCTGCAGCCCCTGTTATAAATGAACAGGAAGCCTCTATACTGAGTGCTACTGTCCATTCATAGCTTGTGGAGATAGTATGTTTACTGTGTCCACAATCATGAATGAACAGGAAGTCATGTAGATTAGTGATGGGCCCAACAGGCCCGAGTTCGGTTCATATTCGAATGTCCAAAAAGTTTGAATTCGAACTCGATGCAAGTCAATAGGAGTAGAACTTTCGAAAAGGATTGTCCCCTTTAAGAGGTCTTATATGCAAGTTATTGGCCATGAAAGGTGTATGGGGGTCCGGGTACTGCACAAGAAAAAACCCTGTTTCTAAAGGAGCAGTGATTTTACCATCACTTAAAGGGTAACAATAAAAATGAAAAATTCCTTCAAAAATCGTGCCTGGGGGGTCCCCTTAACCTGACTGTAAAGTGTCAAATCTGTACGATGTATAGAACCTGCTGCAGCAAAACTGACAATTCTAAAGAAAAAAATTACATTTTTTATTTCTTTACTCTTAAAGCGTGCAGTTCCCCCTCCCAAACAATACCAGACCTTTTAGGTCTGTTAGGAATGTTAGGATGGACCAACTTTTTTTTAGAAAAAGTGTAGGGATACGCCTAACAGTCATACCAGACCCTTAAGGTCTAGTAGGAATATTTAGGAGGGACCCTATGTAAAAAAAAGTGTGTGGGGTTCCCCTTCAAAGTCATACCAGGCCCTTAAAAAAAAAAGGGGGGGGGGGAACGTGGGGTCCCCCCTAAACTTTCATACCAGACCCTTAATCTGAGCATAGGCCTGCCGAGGGTATGTGCTCCCCCCTCCCTCCCACACCAGGCCACATGCCCTCGGCATTGGGAAGGTGTCCAGTGGCGATGGGGAAAAGGGACCGTGTAACCTGGTTATGAAAAGACTGTCAGCACCACCCCTCGGAGCTCAGGACAATGACGTTCTAGCCAGGCCCCTGCTACGGCTGTCTGGAGCTCTTTAGCAGGTGGAACCCTGTGCTGTTGCGCAGACAGAATGTCAGGGAGGGGAAGGAGGATGTGATGGGATTATAGTTTTATCTGATCACTTTCTGTATAAAAGGTTGCACAGTTTCTCAATAAATCAGAGTTTGTTTCACCCTACACTCGGGTCTCGACTAGTGGCTGGGGAAACTGGGAGCTAAAGATCAGCGGGTTGCAATATCTCCTGAGCAAGGAAGAAATACAGCTGTGGACATACTCACCCTGAGTACCGGGGTCCGTCACATGCTCTTCCACCTCGGCATTGTTTATCTGGCCTGCTACCTCAGATGGGTTGGCTCCATAGATTGCAACCTTCTCCGGACCCGGCTGCTGAACTTCTCCTCCGCCGCTCCCACGAACCTCCGGCTCTGACTCTGTGCCAGCCCCCGCTCCAACATCAATGAAAAGCTGTTTAGAGATGCATAGCTGGGCATCCTCTCACTCCCTCCTTGCTCGACTTATGCAGGACAAGGTTCATCAAGGTGCTCCAACACCTGCTGCATTGGCCACAGGACTTCCACCTCCATGGCCAATAACTATCAGGATGCTCCTCCAATAGTAGCTGGCTCTGGGTCCCGGTGGTGGTTTGGACTGCCCGTATAGAGACTGCCCGTATAGAGGAAGCAGATCCCACCGCTTGCCACCAGATGTGACGGACCGCCTGGTACCCCGGCTGGGTACCTCCATCAGAAATCAGCTTCCTCTCCGCTGGAACCTGACTTCCAGAGTCCTCAGCCCAAACCTGCCTAATTATTGGACAGAACCAATATCTTAGGACAGAAAGCTAAACCCCTCAATCATCAGATAACACCGATGTTGAAGTGGAATCCAAGAACTGCTTTATTGAAGAAAGCACACAGAGTTTATACCTCACAGAATCAGATTAGAGTTCAGTGTGTTGAACAATCCCCTCCACCAGACAGCCAGGTACCGCATTGAAATAGTTGAAGCACAGACACTCTTTGAACTTAATGAATGGCCTTAATCAGATCATCCCAACAATCCTCCAGACAGCCTGCTGCCTATAGTGAACACAGGGTCACTTAAATGTAATGTCAGGGGGAACATGCAGTATTTTCACCCCACACATAAACCTAGCAGAATGGTTCCATGTAACCCCAAAAGGTCTGAGGGGGGTCTCCATAGTCCTAGGTCCACAGTCAGTAGGAAGGAGGCTAGCTCTCAGGCTCCTCCAGCAGCCCCATTGACGGTTTAGTCCGTCACATACACTATACATTAATTTTGTGATTAAATAACATTGGAGTTAATCACATTGTATCACAAATCATATGGAGTTAAACACAACTTGCCAGTGTGCCACAGGTCCCCATATATGCATTCTGTACATAAACAATGTCCCCCATAAGATGCCAGATATGTACTATACAAAGCAGTATCCATATAAATTTCTGCACTCCTTACCGGAAAGTAACGGGTGCTCATTATGACTGCGGATGGCGCTGCTCACAATGGAACTCCAATACAGATGTCACCAGCAACAAGATTTCATGCTAGTGCAAATTAGTAGGGATGTTCAGATACCAAGTACCGTACTCGGTACTGCCCAAGTGCATGTACAGATACTTTTCCAGCTCCAAGACTAGACTAGAGAAAAATTCTAAAGTTTGGAAGCCAAACTGCCTAGCAACAAGTGAAGCTGGGCGGCACGTCATGACCCGCCTTCCTGGTTGGCTAGGAAGCTGGCTTCACTTGTTTCTAGGCAGTGTGGCTTCCTGAGCAATCACTGACACTCGGCGCAGAGACGAGGGGGCCCGTCGGCCGCCAAAAACTGTGGAGGGAGCCGAGAATAAAAAAAAAAGCCTGCCGGCACTGCAGGGGCAGACCCGGCGCTACCGCAAGGCAAGTCAGACGGCCGCCTGAGGGTGCTGCAGGGTGAGGGCGGAAAAAACAGGGCATTT
>NW_017307857.1:84564-97290 GCF_000935625.1 Nanorana parkeri
TGGCACCACAGCCACGCCACCCCTCTGCATTGCGATCGCCAGCACCTGAACGCGTGGCACATTAGTGCCTGCGTTCTGGTCCAGTGTGATCTGCAAAAAATGCCTCATGCACTGCTTTTTGCAGATCGCACTGGACCGGAACGCAGGCACTAATGTGCCACGCATTCGGGTGCTGGTGATCGCACAGCAGCAGGGGGCGTGGCTTCGGTGCCATTGACTACAATGCACCGACACGCCCCCTCCCGCCCTAAAACAAAGTGAGCCGCCTGGGTTGCAAACCAGAGGCCGAACGCTCTGGAACGCACTCTTTATGGTGTGACTGGGCCCTTAAAGGAAAACTATAAGGTGAGTGATTTCCACTCATCCTCATAGTTAGAGCCGATTTGTGACAAAGAAGCTGTCACAAGTTGGCTCTATTGATCGGGAAGTGAGCAGAAACATGCACTGATCCACTCACTTCTCGATCATTTCCCTGCAGAGGGCGGTGACTGTCAGTCCAATCGCCCACACCGGAACGTGTGGCACAACGGTGCGATTTCTTGCACTATTTTTTGCGATCACATTACTCTGTGGGCATCGGTGTGGCATGCGTTCTGGTGAAGTGATCGCACTGCAGGTCGGGAGGTGTGGCTGCGGTGCCATTGACTTGAATGCACCACCACACACTCTTCAACCCCAGAACGCAGGGAGGCTGTAATTATGCAATCCACTGTGTTCCAGCAACAAACTGTGCTGGAACACACTGGATTTGGTGTGAACAAGCCCTTACTCTCAGTTGAGGGCCTGTTCACGCTATCCAGTGCATTCCCCACACAGTCCCATTGGTTGAACACACTGGATCACATAAACAAACGCTCCCTGCGTTCTGGGGTGGGAGGGGGTGTGGTGGTTCCATTCATGTCAATGGCACTGCAAACATGCCTCCCACCCACACTGGAACGTGTGGTACCACAATGCACTGGGGGGGTTTGTAAAAACTGGTGCAGCTGTGCATGGGAACCAATCAGCTTCTCTCCTCAGTTCAACATTTGAAAATGAGTGAGAGGTGCCGATTGGTTGCCATGCACGGCTGCTCCAGTTTGATAAATTCCCCTCACTGTGTTCTAGTGCAGTGCAATCACAAAAAAATAGTGCATGCCTGATTTTTTGCGATCACACCGCACTGGTACGCAGTGCATTGAGGTACCACATTTTCCAGTGTGGGTGGGAGGCATGTCTGCAGCGCCATTGACATGAATGGAGCCACCACGCCCCCTCCCACCCCAGAATGAGCCTTTGTTTATGCAATCCATTACGTTCACCCCATGAGAATGTGTGATGAACGCACTAGATAGTGTGAACGGGCCCTGAGTGATAAACACACCTTCATAAGGTTGTTCTGGACACTGTTCTGCCATACCTGCCTGATAGTTACCCTATCAGGCAGGGTGCTCGCAGTGACTGCGGATGGCGCCGCAAATATCAGCAATTGTGTAGAGATGTCACCAGCACTGTTGTTTATATGACAGGGAACTTCAATAAATGAACATTTGCTTATCCTAAGAAGGATTTTGGTGTGCTGGTGACATCTCTACACAATCTCTAATCGGGCAGCTGCTCACTCCCAATTAGAGCCTCAGGAGGCCCCAGCGGGCGGCCCTCTAACATGTCTGACTGTTTGAGAATGTTTATAGACAGGTGGGACTTGTGGGAGGGGCTTTTATATGGGCGGAGCACAAGGGGGCCCCATAACCATGTATTGCCCGGGGGCCCCATGTGTTGTCAGTCCGCCCCTGCACGGAAGCATACTCACGATCTACAAGTGGAGTTGAATCTCTCCTCAGTGTTTTTCAGGGAAGCAGTCAAGTCCTCCATCCTATAGGTGTCGTTCACCTTAGAGTACGAAAGCTGTAAAGTGGGGGGATGGGGAGACTTCCATAACAGTGGAATACAGGCCCTAGCAGCATTCACTAGATGGACCATGAGGGAGGATCTGTCAGCTAGTCAGAGAACGTCGGGGCATATGCAGTAAGCAGTAAGTACTGCTAAAGCCTGATGAAGGGACCCTGTGCGGTCCCGAAAGCGCTTGTTTGGTCATATGACAAAAAACTTCAATAAATGAAGCTTTTGCTATCTTAAAAGGACTGGTGTGCTGGTGACATTTCTACAATATGCAGTAAGCAGGCGGCCGGGTTGTCAAGCAGGTCCACCATGGTCAAGGAGCGCACTACCTCAGCCACTGTGTTCCAGAAGCTGTGCAATTTTGTGCAGGACCAGAAGATGTGCAATAGTGTGCCCAGGGAGGAACCACATCTCCAGCACATAAGAGAAATGGATGCGTCAAACTTATGTAAAACGGTGGGCACTCTGTACTAGCGCGTAAGGAGTTTGTACCCAGCTTCCTGGTAATTGTTTGCCATGGAGGATTTGTGGGGAATTGCTAGCAGATTCGCCTTTTGTTGGGGGGGCGAGTTCCTCGTTCAAACCGGCTTCCCATTTGGCTAGGAAAGGAAGGATGTATCCCTGTGGGGGAGAAGTCAGCAGCTTGCAGAGGAAGAACTCCCTCTGCACATGTTTTCAAAAGTCGTGCACAGTCTAAGTCCTGTGGGGAGGGCACCGCCTGCAGAAAGTGCCCAAGGGGGGCGTGGCTTACCTATGGCAGCGTGAGCACGTCTTTTTCGGAACTCTGCATCTCTCCCACACGGTTGATGTGACAGCTGATCCCCTCGCTTCCTCCAACTGATCCCGAAGGAGTCCAAGATCACAGGCACCCAGGGAGATCACCGCCGCCAGCTTTACAGCATGTTCTCCCGCCCGGGTGTGAGTTCTTCCCTCCAGGTCCCCGTCGCCAACATGGCGCACACACGGTCTTCGACGGCTGCGCCCATACCAGGTAGGAGGGGGACTCGTACTCAGACCACGCTGCTGGACGCTCCTTCAGGGAGCCGGCAGACTCTCCGATCACCTCACCGGAACTACCTGATTCTGCTCCCCAGCCATGTCAGCTCTCCACACATACACCTGATCCCACAGGGCCCAGAGCTGCGGGCATCGTGCAGGACCCCCCCCCCTCCTATCTACCAAACGGGATCTGGAGGTCATGGCATTATCTATAGTGGATGCTCTTAAGAAGGAAATACAAGACATTAAACTAGGGCTGCAACAACTAATCGAGATAATCGATTGTAATCAATTATTGAAAAAGTTTCAACTTTTTCAGTCATCGATGAATCGGCTTCTGATTAGTTGGCCCTGTTCATGGCTCCACACGCTGCGTGCCGTACCTCCTCCCCACCTCATGCTCGCCGCTGCCAGACCCGCCTGCCCGCATCCACACGCCGCACCTCCTCCCCGCCTCATGCTCACCGCCCGCCCACATCCACGATTGGTACAGGGACGCGGAGAGAAGAAGTAAGGAGGAGCAGGTGCGGGGGGATGACAGCTGCCGATAGGTAAGCCTGCACTTTACCAAACATGGTGCTCTATAATGTATTGCTGGGATTTGTATTCCTCTATAGCTGATGGTACATTGTGCTGTATATTATACAGAGGAATACAAATCCCAGCAATACATTATACACTGTATGTATAATGTATTGCTGGGATTTGTTGTGTTCCTATATAGCTGGTGGTATTCTGCATTGCGCTGTATAGAGGACTACAATTCCCAGCAATAATACATTATACACCGCAATGTAGATACCACCAGCTATAGAGGAGTACAACAAATCCCAGCAATAATACATTATACAGTGGTGCAATGCCGAATACCACTAGCTATAGAGGACTACAAATCCCAGCAATAGTACATTATACAGCACAATGCAGAATACCACCAGCTATAATGTACTATTGCTGGGATTTGTTGTATTCCTCTGTAGCTGGTGGTATTCTGCATTGCACCGTATAATGTACTATTGCTGAGTTTTGTAATCCTCTACAGCCGGTGCCATTCTGCATTCATTGCTGTATAATTTTACACTTTACATTTTTACTATATTGCACACCACACTTTTTTTTTCTTTTTTACTTCCACCGCTCCAAGCTTGCTCCTGTAATGGACTACAATCTCAATACAAACTAGTAGTCCCATCACTGGAGCCATTTTAAAAATCTATTATATTTTTTATCCGATTAACCGAACTTAATAATCGGCTAACTAATCGATTTTGAAAATAATCGTTAGCTGCAGCTCTACATTAAACATCATATTACTGCTGTGGACCAGAGAGTGTCAATGATAGAAAGCACTACTTCTGACTTAACCTCTCGTGTCCTGGCGTTAGAAGCGACCTTGGAAATCACGCATAATCGCATTCTATCCATGCAACTCAAGATCGACGACTCTGAGAATCGTAGCCACAGAAATGATCTTCGTCTGCGGGGAATACCTGAGGCTACGGCAGGGATCTATCTCCGTGATACGGTGGTCGCCCTCCTTAACCAACTTCTAGGAAAAGCGCCTGCGGCCGCAATGGAGCTCGATTGTGTACACCGGGTGCAGGGACCCCGTCAGCTGAATCCCTCCCAGTCTCGAGATGTCCTATGCAGAGTACATTTCTTCAACGTCAAAGAGGAGATCGTTCGCCAGGCCTGGCGACAAGGACCCATAGACTTCGATGGCGCCTCAGTACCGATACTCCCTGACCTATCTAGCAACACACTCCGCATGCGCCGCCTGCTACACCCTCTTCTGGACATGATCCGGGCTGCCGACGCGACCTACAGATGGGGCCATCCTTTCCACTTAATGGTGTGACGCGACAACTCCACCTTCCAACTTCACTCGCCAGCACAGCTTCCTGCCTTGTTTCCAGTTTCTTGGACTCCCAGCCCATTGCCGTTCCTAACTGGCTGGACTTCCCGGACGAAACTCCAGCAGCCGCTCCATTGCCTCCCCCCGTCCATCCCGGGGCAATCGATCCAGGTCTCAATCAAGGCGCCGTCCACGTGAAGCTCCAACACCTGCTTAGGCTGGCCCTGAGGTGAACCTGCTGAGGCCTCCTCTCATAACCCCTATGTCTTCATAAGCGATTTGGCACCTTGAATTTGTACCACCTGCGGACATCACTGTTTTCTGCTGCACCTGTCCTGGGCTACCTGATGGAATCTGGGATGTACACAACATCTGCATCCTACAGCTGCACATGCCGGATAACCCCTCAGAACTCTGGGACACTTTCATGAGTTACCTTGCTCTTCTTCAATTCCGTTCCGGATACCCGCTTGACGTGGCAGTGAACTCTCCCCTATATTATACTACTGAGGGCTGCCCAGATGTGAGTGTTGGGTGGCGGGTTTAATGTCAGCAGTCGCGGTGGCTGCACTGGGGGTTGATATTCATGTCTAGCACATTACCAGTCATTACACATAAGGGTCTGCCTGGAACTGTTTCACCACGTTCTTACCCGACCCTGTGTACCTGTTGTTTAAATAGTTGTTGTCTGGGGTGACGTCCCCCATCTTCGCTTCTCTCTCCCCCCCATTGGGGAGGTTGGGAGGGGAGTGATGGGTGATGTTGGGGGGGTGGGGGGGGGTGGGTATGGTACGCCTGTAACCCCAGCTGTTCCCCCACATTCTCCTGCCTGGGAATGACTTCTGGGGGGAGTCTTTTGGCTACCTGCGATGATGTGCAGTGCCATTCGAATACTATTGCGCTACCCTGAGGTACTGCTGAATGCCTGTTTACTGTTTGCCGTTTAATGCCGTGTTTTGTTTTTTTTACTTTTTTTTAAATGTAGGTATTTATAAAAATTTTCACAGGAGTACAAAAGGAAATAGCGGCAACATACAGTACACAAATATGTCAACACGTAAGCGATCGAGTCAGTCTGTGTATAAATTATTCTTTGTATGAAAATCAAGACAGATAACAGATATGACTGTCCCCCTCAACTCGCCTCTATGCACTACTCAATCCAGTTATGTATAGTATACCCCTCTAAGGAGCAGAGTTTGAGGCAACAATAAGGGTCAGTGTAGGGGTTTCAGGTCCTTGCATCAGATGTATACCATGTATTCCAAGGCGCCCATTGTTTAGTGACAACGCTTTCTCATACTGGTACCAAGGAAACTACATGGTGGATTTCTCATACTGTGTACCAAGGAAACTACATGGTGGATTGTAGGCAGGTCTGTAGAACGCCACCTCCGTGTTATTTGTAGTCGTGCTGCCAATAGCACATGGGATACTACTACCCGAACATGGGGGTACAGTGCCAAGTCTGGTACAGGTGTAATGCCGTGGTTTTTATTGTGGTTGTCGTGGCACAGTCTGGTTGACGGCCGGTGAGTGCCCTGATTCTGTGTTCTGGTAGCTGAGGCCAACGCTGCCTGGTTTTGGTCTCGGCGACATAGGCACCCCTGCGGAATCCCTGTTTAAGGGACCCCAGCTTTGCCAGATGAGTGCACCTCTCGCCGTCCTCACCGCACTGTGCGACCTTAGCACTTTTTGTTTATTGTTTCAACATGACTTCCATATGTTTGTTTATTGTTTCAACATGACCTCCATATGTTTAAAATAGACGTGGAAACATCTAAGATCTCCCCGGGCTTCCTCGTGGTCACCCCTTTTATCCTTATTGAGATATACGTGACCTTACTTGATTCCTTCGAACATACATTTTATAGTTAAGAGAAGCCTGTTTGTTTGTTTCTTTTATTTACATACTGACCTGCCCTGCGAGAGTATTTGCATCTCCTTACTGATTTCTTCTTTCTACTTTATTGCATAGGTGACCACCCCCCAATAGGTTGGATCCTCCTCCTTTGGTTGAGAGAGGATCTCTTTACTTGTTTTTGAGCTAGCTTTACAGCTAGCCTTAGCTATTTTCCTCTGCGTGTTAGATATGTTCCGAGGCCCCCCCTCCTTTTTTTTCTCTTACCTCGCTTCGCTTTTACTGCCGTCTTTCCCCTCTCTTACACCATCATCCTCACCTTTTTCTTTAGCCCCTCCACGTACTCCCCCCCCTCCCGTTCGTCCCTTGCTGTATCTCTCTGTACCCCACGTTGGCTTATCTCCGACCCTGCTAGGTAAAGATGAGCCCAATGTGATTCACCTCATTAAATGTTAAGGGCCTTAATATACCAGAGAGGAGATCGTGGCTCTTGGTGGACTTGAGGAAAGCCGGTACGCATATTGCCTCTTTGCAGGAGACCCACTTTAAGAGCTGTAGCGTCCCGACCCTGCGTAATAGGGACTTCCCAGTTGCATATCACTGTACGTCTCCCATCTCTAAATCCAAGGGTGTAAGTATACTGCTGGCTAAATCGGTTTCGAGGTCTTTTCGTGATCTCCGACTTGATCCTGAGGGCAGATATCTTCGTGTCAAAGGGTCGATCGGAGGCGCCATGGTCACTCTGGTGAACCTTTACCTTCCCAACTCCGATCAGCTGTGCTTCCTACAGAGTATTGTCTCGCTGATCTTGGAATTCGAAGATGGGATGCTGATCGTGGGGGGAGACTTGAATTTTGCCTTGGACCCTGCCCTTGATGTATCCTGGGGGTTCATTTAATTTATCCTATTCTAAGCTCAAACGTCTCAAGGCTGAGCTGCAGGTACTGCATCTCAATGATGTCTGGCGACTATTCCATCCCCAAGCCCGTGACTATACCTACCACTCCTCGGCTCACTCCACCTACTCGCGCATTGACTATCTCTTTGTGAGACACTCAGGCGTTTCCTCGGTCCGCGCTGCCTCGATAGGCCATATCCTGTTCTCCGATCATGCCCCTGTACATATTGATATAGACCTCATCCTGGCGTTTGAACAATTATTTGCTGCAAGATACGGCGATCAGGGCTGACCTAGAGACGTCATTGCGAACATACTTTGTAAATAACAGCTCGCCATCCGTCGACCCGCTCGTTCTGTGGGACGCACACAGGGGGTGTTATCAGGGGAGTCCTCATCAAACACAGGTCACTTCGGAAGAGGGAGAACGCAAACTCTCTCACCCACCTCTTTACCAGACTTCACAACTGGGAAACGCTCCACAAACAAACTTTGGCACGTGCCTACCAGCAGGAACTTCTCCATGTTAGACTGGAACTCAATGACCTTTTATTTTCTAAGGTTCGACAACGCCTCTTGCGCGGCAAACGCTCGCTTTATGAGTTCTCAGCCCTAAAGTACATACATACATACATATATACATTACATACATACATGTACATTATATATATTTATATATAATGTACATGTATGTATGTACTGTATATATGGATTATATGGAGGTGGATTACAGCATGGAACAGAACACAGAGTGGTTGTTTTATTTATTTTTATATATAAATAAATAAAACAACAACCACTCTGTGTTCTGTTCCATGCTGTAATCCACCTCCAGTGAACAAGTGACAAAAGATTCGCAAACACCGTAATTAGATGACACTTTTTACAGTGTGTTTATCGCAATCGGACCTACCCTGTGTTCTGGTAGATCTCATTGAGCCAGTCATACAAAAAGTAGATCTTCGCACACAAAATTGTGGGGACCCCTGGAGTAAATGAACAAATATTCACCAAAGTTATTTTATGTTCCTGTGTCATCTGCATGTCACGTGATCTCTTTACCTCTGTCTCCCCTTGTCATTTTTCCCGACCACATTGACACTTTTGGATGGAGATGCACATGCTCTATTCACCATGATACTTATGACCTGTTGCTCATGCAACTCCCGAATGATGCCTGCACTGTTGATCTTTGAATTGTCATATGCATTTCAGAGTTGCTGCAACACACTTTTGCTTTTCCGGATTTGTTATACTTTTTTATGCAAGGTTTGTTGTACAATGCTCATATTGAGACCCTATTTTTCATGTATCTTGTTACAATACAATAAAGACGTTTTGATTAAAATAAAGAAAGTGCCCAAGCTTTAGTGCACTCCAGTGATCAAGAGCGGGGTCTATCAATGTGCGCAGGGCAGGACCCGGGAGTCATTGCGAGTCAGAACGAAAATCGAGCATTCTGAATTTGTTCGCCCGAAGTAGCCGGAGAAGCCCTGCATTTTCATAACCTAGGCGGAAATCGGGGTCCCCAAAGCCCGGGGTAAGAGGAGAAGGGGAGGGAGACAGCTCAGTGCTCCTAAGCACTCTCCTGGCCACCGCAATGGTATTGTGTAGAATGGGGTGTTGTTGGACCTCAGGGGGCAGAGGGGAGGCTGTCTACGGTAAACCCTCTATGGGGAATCGGTATACCCCTTTTTCCATAGCCACCCATTGCTTCATAACGCCGTGAACACACCAGTCCAGGAGTCTGTTCAATTGGGAAGCCTTGTAGTAGGAGTGAAAATCGGGGAGGCCCACTCCACCCATTGACTTGGGGAAGGATAGAATACGTCTGCCAATACGGGGGGAGCCATCTCCCCAAATGAAGGAAATGCACTCCGAATGTAGTTGGCGGAAAAAGTGGGGAGGCAGTCGAACAGGGATGGCCTGGAGAAGATATAGCATTCTAGGCAGGACCGTCATCTTCAGGGAGTTACATCTGCCGAACCAGGAGAGCGAGAAGGTTCTCCAATGACGGAGGTCCTGCTTGAGCTTACGAAAAAAGGGGATGTAATTAGCGTCAAAAAGATCTGAGAGATCAGGGGTAATTTGGGTCCCTAAGTACTTAATGCTGTGGTCTTCCCAATGGAAAGGGAGAGATCGCTGAAGTTGCGGGATCGAGGCGGCAGGTAGGGAGACATTGAGCGCGGATGAATTAGAGTAATATAAGGAGAGGATGTCCATCAAGTGTGGTAAGGAAGATTCAGGGGCAGTGACAAAAAAAATAAAATCATCCGCGTAGGCGGCAAGTTTGTGGGAACCAGATGGTGTCGACAATCCATGGAAGGCCTGGGAGGACCGCACAGTGCATAAAAGGGGTTTGAGAGTGAGGTCGAAAATGAGATGGGATAAAGAAAAACCCTGCCGTGTTCAATTGGTTAGGGGAAAGTATGGCGACCTGGCGGGCGGGCGTGGGGGAAGAGTACAACGCAAGTATCCAGGACAGCATATTAGGGCCCAACCCTATGTGGCGTAGGTTGGAACACAAGAATCCCCAGTCCACTCTGTTGAAGGCCTTTTCCGCGTCTGTTGACAGCAACATTAGAGGCGCCGCGTGGGTTTGGGCATGATGGATGGCATTAGGGACTCTGGTAGTGTTGTCCCTGGCCTCTCTGTCAGGACTAAAGCCCACTTGGTCAAAGTGAACAAGCGTGGGTAGGTATGGAAGGAGCCTATTCGCAACAATTTTGGCAAATCATTTCAGGTCAGCATTAAGGAGTGCAATTGGGCGATAGCTACCACATTGAGCCAGATTCTTGTCCGGTTTCGGAATGACCACTATGTGAGATCTCAACGCCTCCGCTGGCATCGGGGCGCCAGTAAGGATGGAGTTATAGGCAGCCAGAAAGGGGGTCATAAGATCGGGAAAAAAAGGTCTTGTAGTAGGCCAGCGCGAATCCTTCGGGACCCGGGGCTTTACCAGCGGAGGACTGTTTCGCCGCAGCGGACAATTCCTCCATGGTAATTGGAGATTCCATCTGATCCCTGTCGGCCACCGAAAGGGACGGCATCCCTGAGCGACCTAAGAAGGACTCAATTGCCTTGGCGAGCTCGAGCTGAGGAGGAAGGGAAGGGTCGGGTTACAGGTTATATAGTTTGTCATCGTAGGTTCTAAACTCTGCCACTATGCCACTGGAAAGGAGTACCACTCTCCCCATCGAAGAGTGAATTTGTGGAATAAAAGTTTTGGTTTGCGAGCCCCTAAGGACTCTGGCCAGTAGCATGCCAGGCTTGTTTGAATACTCGTACAGAGAGCGTTTGCCGTGTAGTAAACGCCGTTTGGTTTTAGTGAACAACAAGTAGTTGAGCTTTTCCCGCACACTGACCAGCCTGCGATATGTGAGCATGGCCAATGATTGCTTGTGCAGCAACTCAAGGTCACGCAATTCCCGAAACAGTTCCCCGACTTGCTGCCCGCGCTCCCTTTTCCTACGGGCTCCATGCTTAATCAGGCTGCTGCGTATGACACATTTATGTGCTTCCCAGGTGGACTGAGGGGAATAGACCGATCCGTTGTTTACCAGAAACAAGGAACGCAGTTCATGCTCAAGATCAGTTCTAATCAAGCGATCCTGTAAGAGGGACTCATTCAGCCTCTATGAAAGACTCGAGGAGTTGGGCGCAGTTAGATCGAGGGACAAATGGACAGGGGCGTGATCGGAGAGGAGGAGAAATAATCCAGTCTGGAATAAGATTGGTGGGCAGCGGAGTAATAGGTGTAATCCCTAGTTTGAGGGTGCATTAGGCGCCACTCATCTACCAAGTGAAGCAATAGCAGTTCTGATTTCAACCTCCTAAAATAGGAGTAGGAGAGATGAGCGGTGCCCCTAGAAACATCAAGAATGGGGTCAATGGCAAAGTTGAAATCACCCCCCCAAGGATCGATCCCTCTCCGAATTGCACTATATTCATCACCCGGGTCCGGAGGAAACCCAGCAGATCAGAGTTAGGAAAGTATACGTTGACCATGGTTACCTGTGACTGGCCCAACATTCCCTTGACCAGCAAATACCTGCCCTCAGAATCTACCAATTGGGAAGTCTCTGTTATACAGTATTAAAATATTAAATGCGTCTCCTGGAGGAAAACTACTTGCAAGTTGTATTTCCGTAGGTTCACCAGCAAACGAGATTGCTTCTCCGGGACATTGAGTCCCTTAACATTAAATGTGGTCAGCTTAACCGAGCCCATGACGACATGTCAAGGACTTTGTGAGATGACTCCAAGGGGCGGGTGTCCCAGCAGGAGGGGGTTAGTGGGTCGGGAGAATGGGAATAGAGCAATAGAGGGTAAGAGGAGAGGGGGAGGAAGAAGGTAGGAAGAAGAAAAGAGGTAGATGCAGTGGTGAAGAAGCTATGCAGTTTTTCCCAAAGGATGAGTGCGTGGAAGTGAGTCGGACCAAGCTACTGATCCGACCGGTACCAAAGGTGATAGTCCCTATGCGTATAACGCTGGGACAGCCTAAGTGGGGGTAGCCGAGGTGCTAACAGCAGAAAGGCCAGCAGAGATGTGACTCACGCCAGAAGGCTTCCAGCCGAACCTTAAGACAAGGTATGCAACCCATTTTTGTTAACACCCGGTGCCCCAGCACCTCCTCTCTCACCCCCCGCCCGTCAATTAGTGTGAAAGCTAGGTGGTGCCAGGGAAAGGTAAGGCGGGGCAACCATCAGGGGGGATGTGACGACATGGTGATCAGTTTATAAGTTAAATGTGTATTGGTGTTGGGTTATGTTTGAGTGCGTTATGCTGTGTGACCTGGTTATGGAAAGAGTATCAGCACCATCCCTCGTTATCTCCCATTGTTCTCTGAGGGAGCTCAGAACAATGACATTCTGGCCAGGCTCCTGCTATGGCTGTCTGGAGTTCGTTAGCAGGTGGACACCTGTGGTGTTGAGCAGACCGATGGTCTGGGAGGGGAGGGGGATGTGATGGGATTATATTCTGATTTCATCACTTGCTGTATATAAGTTTGTGCAGTTGCTCAATAAAGCAGAGTTTGTTTACCCTACACTCAAGCCTTGGCTAGTGACTGGGGAAACTGGGAGCTAAGGATCTTCAGGTTCCAATATCTCCTCAGCAAGGAAGAAGACAGCGGCGGACATACTCATCCTGAGTACGGGGGTCCGTCACATTGGTGGCAAGCGGTGGGATGCTCTTCCTTGCCTAAGGAGACATTCAAACCACCACCGGGAC
>NW_017307857.1:97975-109223 GCF_000935625.1 Nanorana parkeri
GCTCTGGAAACACAATGCTAAGGAGAATGGACTATCTCGGCAAACGGAACTGGAAGGGTGACTGTAACAGCATGGACATCCCCAAGTGGACCCGTAGAGGGTCTCACCGGGTCTGCCATCTTTTAACTTGGGGGAGCTATGTGACGACATGGTGATCAGTTTATAAGTTAAATGTGTATTGGTGTTGGGTTATGTTTGAGTGCGTTATGCTGTGTGACCTGGTTATGGAAAGAGTATCAGCACCATCCCTCGTTATCTCCCATTGTTCTCTGAGGGAGCTCAGAACAATGACATTCTGGCCAGGCTCCTGCTATGGCTGTCTGGAGTTCGTTAGCAGGTGGACACCTGTGGTGTTGAGCAGACCGATGGTCTGGGAGGGGAGGGGGATGTGATGGGATTATATTCTGATTTCATCACTTGCTGTATATAAGTTTGTCCAGTTGCTCAATAAAGCAGAGTTTGTTTACCCTACACTCAAGCCTTGGCTAGTGACTGGGGAAACTGGGAGCTAAGGATCTTCAGGTTCCAATATCTCCTCAGCAAGGAAGAAGACAGCGGCGGACATACTCATCCTGAGTACGGGGGTCCGTCACAGGGGAGTCTTCATCCGCGGGGATTCACCAGTCCTCCCATGCCGGTCAAGGTTCACGCCAATTCGGACCAGGATGTAGGGAGGCAGCACATGGAGGAGGCCTGTCCCGCCTCCTAACAGGGTAAGTATTTCTTCTCGGTGTTGCCATCTCACCTGTGTGTTGGAATACACATTACAGTTTCATATATTAAGTTGTAATAGTGTTACAAATGTAATTTGTGTTACAGGGGGCAGACTCAATGGGACAGCCAGTGGACAGGTGCACTGCTGGTTGGCTGGTGGGGGACCCAGACGTAAAGCTGTGTAAGGGGCCCCAAAGTTTCTTATAGCTGCCCTGATAAGGTGAAAGGGGTGACCCAAGCGATACATAGCCTTTGCCACTCTGATGACCTCCAATAGCGGCCACAGGACACGGCGCATGCAAAGCGTGTGGCGGGACAAATCTGGCATAACCTGGATCCTAGCCCGGTTGAAGTCCAAGGGGCCTTTGTTCCAAGCCTGACGGAGGATTTCCTCTTTGATGGCGTAAAAGTGGACTCGGTACAGGACATCTTGCGGAGGACCCGACAGGGCAGCTCGAGGACCCTGGGCCCCATGCACTCTATCCAGTTCAATGGACGTGGTTGGCGGCCTGTCCAGATAGTGGTTAAGGATAGCCGCCACTGTGGACCGAAGGTCAGGACCCGCAGTGGCCTCTGGGATCTCTTTCAAACGCAAATTATTCCGACGGTTCACGCTCTCCTGGTTGTCCACCTGGAGGCAAACGGATGCCAGGTGATGTCCAGCCTGAGACTGGGCAGATTCAAGGGCCGCCATCTGGTCCTGCAGGGAGAAGGGCACCGTCTCCACTCCAATGACCCGGCAACCCAAAGTGGATATATGTTGCTTGACCTCAGGAGATCCTGCCGTAGTGCATTCACTATTTTGGACGCTATGCCATCCAAGGTCCCTCTTCGTGGGGAGCTGGAGGAGAATAGCCTGCCATTCCTCCACACCATGATGGGACAGGCCCGTGTTAGCAGAGGTCGGACCCAGAGGGGAGTTAGCAGGAGGGGAGTCAACAGCGGGGAGCACAGGGGTGAGTATGGGTGAGGGCGGGGGGCTTGGGCGATGTACGGGAGCGTCTGCAGGCTGAGCCGTGATCTTAGTCTGCTTCCTGGCCGGAGACAGACCCGTAGTCGCTGACTGGATCGTCATCATCTTAGAAGCCGGCCGCGACGAGCTCTCGGCGGAAGTGCAGGACAAAAAAAACCCAATCAAATCGGGCTGTTAATGGCCTCGGGTAGAGCTGGGGAGAGTCTTCTCCTTCGGCATGGAGTAAAATCCGGGCTGACAAAGTCAATTAGGCTTCCGCCCCAGCTCGATCAGCACAGAGCTCCTGTGAAGTGCAGCCTCACTCCATGTTTCGGCCACACCCCCTCCCCATTAGCATTTAACTGCCCTCTTCTAGTGCCCACAAAGCTGATATCCAAGCCAGAAGTATAATGCTGAAGAACTTTTATTAACCACTTGCTGACCGTGGTGTTAAACCCCCTTCCTGTCCAGGCCATTTTTCAGTATTTAGCGCTGCAGTGCTTTGACTGACATTCATTCCGTAATGCAACGCTGTACTGAAATTAATTTTATACCATTTTTTGGGGACAGATAGAGCTTCCTTTTGGTGTCATTTAATCAGTAATGGGGTTTTAATTTTTTTACTATATAATAAAAAAGTTCAGAACATTTTGGAAAAAAACTGTTTTCATATAAAACATGGGCCCGCGAAATCACAAAAAACTACCATGCCTAAAACTGGCCATAGGCGACACTTTAAAAGCTTGTACTGCTCATCAGTTTAGTGTTATCAGTGATTGATGGCCCTCAAATGATTGCTCACACTTCTACGTTTGCGGCGATATGTAATATGTGTGGCTTAATCGTTGTTTTCGCATGTAGACGCACCTGACCCATTTTTACGTTTATATGTGCGTGCATATTTAGGCGTTTTTTAAATTTATTTTTTATTTGAGACTTTAATTTTTTTTTCTACACTTAAAACAGGTCCCTTGTATGCTATCACATAGGGGGCTAGCAAGCCCTCTATGTGATAGCTAATATACAATGACAGGTCCTCTTCATGGCAGCATCAGGGGTCTCTAAGACCCCTGTCACCTCGGGACCCCCAAAGAAGCTGATGAAGCAGAGATCTGCTTCACCAGCTTCTTCTCTGGCGGCCAGAGAAATGACAGCTAAAGGCAGAAGTGATGTAATACACATCGCTTCCGCCTTTAGAGAGAGAAGGGAAGAGATCAGCAGTGGGGAAATGCTGATCTCTCCTCCATTCTCAGTACAGGCAGCTGCTGTGCTGGTCCCTGGCCCACAGGGGGGACAGCGGAGCCCGGGATAACTGGCAGCGGTGTTAGGGGGGGAGCATGGCAGCTGAAGGGGGAGGGGGCAGCAGCGGAGGGGACGTACACATTTTACTTTCATACAAGCAATGAACTGGCTGTTTAAATTCCCTGTGGGATCTTCGCTTGCACGCGCCCGTGGAAAAAAAATCTTGTAAATATACATCCACCCGCTGAGAAGAGTCCGCAGTCAACCCGTGTTTTTACAATGGGCGGACGGCAACTGGTTAAACATATTCACTCTGGGAGAGAGGGTATAGGGATCATAGACATCCAGGGCAGAACAGACATAGGCTCCAGACTCAATAGTCCCTTTTAGTAATTCAGTGTAAATCCATTTGTAGCACAGTTGAATAGGAATTTGAGTAGCAGATGAGCAGGGATGAGCACAAATTTTCCATAGGAGAGACACCAGAGTTGCTCCAGAGGTCCAATATGTTACGGGCACCTCCAGGAGCCATCAGCTTGACTGGTTCTCCTCGTCTGATATCAGCAGAGGCCTCCTCCAGACTTGAAGCCTGGCAAAACACTTCCCGCACTCAAGCATCCCCCCCCCCCAGGCCACAGGCCTAGCTTGAGGATAGGCTGGACAACACCCCAACCTGGGCTAATCCGTGGCTGGCACAAGACTGAGCATATGGAAATTCCCTTGAGTATATAAGCACTTACCCAGCATGCAACACTGGTTAAGAGAGACCCAGTGATTGGCCGATGAACTGCAGACACAATCACAGTGTCCCTCATTGGATGTCCCACACTACAGCAGAGTCACACTCCACCCAGGTAGGTAAAATCAATGTCAGAACACCTGGAATTAACCAGATAGATAAATGGCAACTATAATTCAGCCAGACTGACTACAGCTCTGGTAACTACTACATTTCTAGTAGCCACCTCACAAAAGGTGATGGGGGCTACACACTACTGTATATACACATATATATATATACAGTATATATACACAGAGACATATATATGTGTTTTTCTGTGTAGGTATATAGAGAAATGTATATATGTATAAGACTTTATTTTAATACATAAATAAATGTGGCTTTGGGGTAGAAAACATGCGTCACATGCAATCCATTCCACACTTCCATATACCACATACATACTCCATTTTCTTCTTTGTACCAGTAAGGACCAAAGGTTTAACTTTCCATATCCAATAAGCTGTACTACATTTTAAAAGTCAAACATTCTGTTTTAGAAAGGGATTAAACAAAGCAAACACCACAAGCAAGTTTTACAATTCTCAAGACTACATTTTGCATTCGCCATTAAATTCTTACCTTCATAGCCTGAGTATCTTTTACAAGGACAGATCGGAGCTGACCATTGAGCTCAAAGAACACCTCCCTTTGGCCAGCTTTGTTCAGATCCCCCAGAGCAAGTGCTTTAATATGCAAAGTTTTTCCTTTTTCCAGTTCAACCTGAAACATCAAAGCCAAAACACCTGCTGAGTAAACAATATTGCTGTGAGGAATCAATACATACTACAATGTTATCTGCTCTTCCAAAGCATTCGACTTATTACTGGTATTTTTGAGAAGACTTGACACATTTCATTTTTATTCCACAATTTATCTTCAGCAAAGTAAGTATATTTTGCCTCTTTAAAAACAACATAATTTTAAGACATTATTGATGATTTTCATGATTTCTAGCAATATGGTTGTTGCTCTGTACCAGGGGCGGACTGGGCCGGGGGGCAGGGTGGCAATTGCCCCCCGGGTCTCTCTGCTGCCTTTAAAAACAGCCGCTACCCGCAGCCGTCAGGGGGCCCGTCACTGGCCCCCGCTAAATGAATCATCCGGCCGCCGGTGCAGTGGCTCCCTCCGCCGCCACTTACAGAGTACAGAGCCGCTACAGATGCGGCTCTGTACTTGGCGGCCGCTCGCTCCTCAAGGCTGACCTCTGATGCCCCCACGGGCAACCCTCTACAATGCCTGATTAGATCCAGCCAGCCCGGATCAGGCACTGTAGAGGGACGCCAGTGGGGAGGCCAGAGGTCAGCCTTGAGGAGCAAGCTGCGCCGAGTACACACCTCACGCTTGCCGCTTTTAGAACCACCCACCTGCATCCACGCTACACATGCCGCACCTCCTCCCCGCCTCACGCTTGCCGCTTTTAGACCCACCCGCCTGCATCCACGCTCCACATGCCGCACCTCCTCCCGCTTGCTGCTGCTAGACCCGCCCGCCTGCATCCACATGCCACACCTCCTCCCTGCCTCACACTCTCCGCACGCCTACATCCATGATCGGCACAGGGACGCGGGGAGAAGTAGTAAGGAGGAGCAGGCATGGGGGGATGACAGCCGCCGACAGACAGGCCCGATCTCAGAAGCAAGCTGCTGGAAGACTGCTCATGTGTGCATGTCATGAAGAAAGGGGTCATGAAAACAGCTGATTCGGATGACTTGGCCCCACTGGAAGTGACACAGTCGAGAACATGTATGGAATCGAGAAAAATTATAGAACACTGCCTTTGACACTGTCCGGCCCCTCCCACTAACCTCCCACAGCTCACACTCCAGAAGCATGGACAGCCAGCGGCGGTTTACAGTGGGTGAGAGTGCCTAAGTACCGGACATGGAGCATAGTAAGGCCAGAACCATTATGGAGCCCAGTGGGAGGAGAGCACCATCCCCTAGCCACTCACCGCTTTCATGGACTTACTAGGAGTCCTCACATCTCCCGACCATTCACACTACTGTTACATAGATAGCAAAAGTGGCAGACGGGCGGGGAGAATGCGGGGAAGAGGCAGAGCGGGAGTTGGGCCAAGTTCTTGCCCCCTGGGCTAAAAGTTGCCAGTCAGCCCCTGCTCTGTACCCATCTGTAATGACAATATGGAGCTATCCCATCCCACATACCCAAAGATTCCTATCTTTCATACTGTAGAAATATAAACATAATTGTACATTGAAATAGATGCATATGCCAAGGACCAGACAGAGACCTCTGGCTGTAGGTAAACTTGTAACAACAACAATATGTTGGCTGGGTATGGATATTTTTTTTCTTAATGACATTTCATGTTTCACTAACTTTACGGAATCACATACCTCAAACTCCTCTGCTATCTTGGGTCCATCTAGGAAGAGGCGGGTGTTGAGACATTCAACAGGACCAAACTGAGTGCTGAAGTCCTTATACTCTTCAAACACTTTGGGATACATAGCAGCGGACATGATGTCTTCTGATGTTATGTCATCATACTTGCTTCGCAGTCCTTCTTCTAGTTTGACAAAGTCCATTGATGGCAATGAGGCTCCAGGTCTTCCCTCAATACGTGGCAAGTCTTTCAAAACCTATGGGGACAAAGTGTATATCTTTCAAAAATTGGGTTAGTTGCTTAAAAAGACAAGATCATTTCATTACCATGCAATTTTTTTCACTAAACTGGGGCTCATCTCCTTATAAATATCTTTCAAAAATAGTGACAATTTAAAAGTGTTGACAAATTTTAAAGAACTCTGGGCAAAATTTGTATTAACCCTTGCAGTGGGGATACCCCACACTGCAAGGGTTAACTGCTTGTTTTAGTCTAAGGAGGAAAATAAAAAAGTTATACTCACTCGATCCTCCAAGCCAGCTTGCTCTTAAACTGGTCCTTCCAGCCTTCCTCCCCCTCTGCTCCAGTGGTCTAAGGTCTGTAAGTCATCACTATCCTATACACATTGTATAGGATGTGAGAATGCCAAGTGACATACCATCCCTGGAGCATAGGAGGAGACAGGCAGGATGAAGCGCTTGTTACAGCCGGCCAGCTTAAAGGATCAGGTGAGTATAACTTTGATATAGACCAACCAAAACAAGCAATTTTAATTTATAATAAAATGTTTGCCCAGAATTCTTCTTTAACCCTTTCGCTGCCAAGCCCTCCGGAACATTTTTAAAATCAGCTGGCCAAGCCATTACTGTAGATATTTACAACTTGCAAATAAATACTTTGTAGAAATAATACGTACTCCAATAATAGTTCCACAAAACTGTCTATTGCAGCGGTCTAAAAGTACCGACCCGCGAGCCGGTACTATGTGGCCCAGTTGACAAATCAGGTACGGGGTGACCGCGTACCTGACTTGCGGGAGCAGCTACATGGTCTGCATCTCTGTCGGATGCAGACCGCAGAGCTGCTCCTGTCAGCTCCAGCACTGAGATCCTTTCGGCTGGAGCTCAGTTCTGAGCTTCGGTCGAAAGGATCTATTAGTCAGGTCTGCAGCAGACCTTACTAATCACTGCTAGAGCACCAGGGATCGATCAGGCCTCCTCCTCAAAGCCTCCTTCCCTGCAAAAAGGAACCCATAATTGCACCTGAACTTACAGATATAAATGGGGCCTTATTAGTGTCCATAGTACCATAACGGATATAGTTACATTTTATTTTGAAGTATGAAATTTGGCATGCGGCCCCCATGGGAGAAAAAAAATTGTCGAGTGGACCCCGTGCAAAATGAGTTTGAGACCCCTGCCATAAACGGATAGGGCAGCAAGAGGACCCTGGCAATGTTGGCAGCGCAAATATGGCTGACTGATGTGCTGCACCAATTCTCCAGAAAGAAGATGCTGATGGCGAAGTGAGTTTGGTGCCTCTGCTGCTTAGAATCCCCAGACCCAATAGAGATCAGAGGACCCTCTCTATCCTAACAAGTGCCCAGATTCCACAGCAATATTACCCAAATTATCACAAATTAAGGTCACATGCTCGAACAACTAAACAACTGAGTACACTAAAATATAGAGACAAAAAAAAACATTTTCCGTAAGGATAGAAAACTCAACATCTTCTTCCATGGATGCAAAATTATGGTATTCCCTGACTTTGCTCTTGAGGTTGAAAAGAAAACGGTACAATTCAAAGAAGTTAAAAAGAGGTTTCAGGGCCTAGACCTTAAATACGCTATGCTTTACCTGACTACAGTGTGAAGGGCAGAGGTATTTTCAAATGTTTAGGCCACACAAAGCATCTGTAGCCATGTAACGAACTATAGGCAGCAGAAGCTTCTCCAAACACTGCAATTGCATTAGCAACATTTTACATATACAATACAGGCCATTTGGTACATATTCACCCTTTTTATCTGTTTTAGAAGTACAATTGTCGTTCTGGATGTATCGTTTTTTGCCTGCTAAACAATATTGTCTGGTTTCCCACAAGGCCAAAGTCCTAGTCCAGACTCTGCTGTGCTAGGTACTTGATAGTAACATACCTGATCTTCCGTGGCTACACTGTGATCACCTATTTCTGTTTACATCTATTAACCTCCTTCTACATCCCAGTACACCACATGGTCACCGGCACCAGCAATCCCCTAAAACATGTACTCAGTTATGCAATTGGATAGCCTTCCTATTTTTTTACCCTTTTAACGAGTCTAGTCCACACACCTCAGTTGCACCCATTAAGTTTACATGACAATAGCAAAAAATGCATTGACAACAAACAGTATGGAAAGACCTCATCCTTTATGCTACATCACTGCTCATCTTTATAAGACTATTGCTTGAAAAATAAACACACTATTATTGTGGAATGCCAGAGGTCCAAATGGCAGGTGACATTTGACAACCTGTTGCACTACTTGCCATCTGTGATTGGTCTGTAGGGGACACATACTGTATTTCTGGTGATGCTCTAAAATTCTTAAGACATGTGCGGTTTTCAAAAGCCATTATCACTCTTACTATTCCTCCTTTGCTAGGGTAGTAAGTTATCTGATACTACCAAAGAACTACATTCTCTTGCAGACAGATCCAGTTGGATAATTAAAACAGATGTGTGTCCTTCACTGTAAGATTTTTGGATGTAATAATATTGCCAATATGTAATAGCAAATATTTATATCTGGGCAACCTTTTTCAATGTGTTCCTCAAATTGTTGGCCCAGTTTTTTAGTGGTAAACTCCCAATCCCTGTACTGGAAGGGGAAGACCAACAATGTGATTTATCCTGCTGTTGGCATATTCCTGGTCCTTGGAGGAGTTTGTACCACATCTCTCATATAGTTTGGAACATTGTGTAGGGAGATCATTTTTTAGGACCTCTGGCACCTATTTCACCATGCGTCTACCCAATACTCTAGGGATAGTGAATTAAAATTCAAGGAGGTCCGGTGACCAAGATTTTCATTGAACCGAGGTTCGAATCCCAGTCCAGACAGAATGTTCACTCAGTTCGTGTCTGCACCACGGTCCTCCATTTAGGCTGCATTCACACCAGCAACTGCACTGCAATGCACAGCAGCTGATGTGTGTTCCCAGACACAGTACTGATGCATGAATCCCAGTCAGGGCAGCCTTCAGAAATGTCGGGGCCCCTTACACGGCTTAAGGTCGTCCCCCGCACTGCCGCCACGCTGAGCCAGTCACACTGTTAGTATTATACATATATATAGCTCTGACATATATATACCGCAATGCTATACAGAGAACACTGAGCCAGTCACATCAGTCTCTGTACAGAGGAGCTTACACTCTAATGCAGAATGGCACCTCTTGTAGGGGCACTACAAATCCCAGCAATACATTTATACAGCAATATGAAGTGTACTCTGGGCTTAGTTACGCACCGAACTCTGGGCTTAGTTACGCGCCGAACTCTGTGCTCAGTTACGCGCTGGACTCTGGGCTTAGTTACGCGCCGGACTCTGGGCTTAGTTACGCGCCAGACTCGGTTCTTCGTAATGCACTGGACGCAGGGCTTAGTAATGTGCTGGACACAGGACCCACCTGAGATCCCACACAGCCCACCTGAAAGTGACCCTGCAGAGCACACCACACATGCTGCACAGCCCATCTGAGACTCTCTATGGTGGGCTCTGCAGGGGTCTCAGGTGGGCTGGTTGGGGTTGCATCTCCCTCCCAGCTCCTCTTACCTGCTCCTGCTGCTGGTGCCTGGCCTCATCTGCCTCCGGACTGGCCAGAAGTGAAGTGATGCCCGCTACCTCTGGGCTCTTGTCTGCGCCGCTGTCAGACTAGGATAGTGATGGCGAATGTTTTTGAACCCGGGTGCCCAAACTGCGACGTAAAATACATTTATTTATCTCAAAGTGCCAATAACTTTAGTATTGCGTTGCAGTTCGGGCGCTCGGGTTTAAAAAATGTTCAGCATCACTGCCTTCGGCAAAATAAGGAAACACACATATCTCTGCCGCTGATCTCTCCTCCGATCTGTCAGGGGAGAACCTCCACGCGTGGCCTGGGCTCAGATGAGCCCAGGAAGCTGACGGTGGCACCAGCGGCCGTGGAGGAGGAGGAGGGTGGCACAGCTCCGCGCCGTACCAGCGATCCAGCGCCTGTACAGACGCCGGATCCCTTGTATTTAAACAGCAATCGTCAGCTGTTTAACACGGTACAAGAACATGGCTTCAGGAGCAGCCGTGTTCTTGGTATAACCCCTTCCAGCGGATGACGTACAGTTACGTGAACCCGCGGGAAGTGGTTAAAAAAAAAACACATGCGTAATAAAACACGCACATCCACACATATCACACACACTCATTTAAAAACACACACACATAGCTACTCGTGGCGTCCATATTTAAAAATCGAATGTACAGTGGAGACCCCCTGGCGACACCGGAGGCCTCCTCCGGTGCTGCGTGGGGCCTGGCCGCCTCCACCTCCTGGCCTGTCACTTTGTACGGCCGATACCCATGTAAGATTCCAGGGCCCCTAACATCAGTATCGGCTGTACCCCCCCTGACGGCGGCCCTGATCCCGGTGCATTAAACTGTTTTTTAATTTGTTGTTGGAATTTTATTTTGTTGACATTTCATTAAGTTCCATATGCAAAGTGCAGTGTGATGCTGTTGTACCACATCGTGGACAGATTCAGTGAAAAAAACCCAGTATCTATCAGAATGCCCCCTTACATCAGGTGTCCACATCAGAGTGCCCACTTACATCAGTTGTCCCCAACAGAGTGCCCCCTACATCAGCTGTCCCCATCAGAGTTTCCCCTTACATCAGTTGTCCCTATCAAAATGACGCCTTACCTTAGGTGTCCTGATCAGAGTGCCCCCTTACATTAGGTGTCCCCATCAGAATGCCCCCTTACATTAGGTGTCCCAATCAGAGTGCCCCTTTAAAATTCTGCTGCAACATTAATTTGGTATGAAGCCTGAGGAGCAGGTAGGCAGTGCTGAGAGAATGAGAAGAGAAAGGAGGCATGGATGGGAGGAGCTGGGGGACAGGGCAGACTTCAGGCTGCAAGGGAGAACAGATGTTCCGGCCTCATGGCAAATCTTCGCCAAGCACTC
>NW_017307857.1:109281-112158 GCF_000935625.1 Nanorana parkeri
CAAGAGTCTGGTACAGGATTTTAGGGGGGAACCATGTTTTTTTTGGCATTGGGGTCCACCTAAAATTCCTACCTGGTATGAATGGGGGGGCCCTCTGTGCGGGCGCTGGACGGATCAATCAGCTGTCAGCTCAGACAGGCAGCACAGCAGTGACAGTGTCACTGGCAGTCTGTGTATTACTCATTAAGATAACCGCCGCTCGGGACAGTGCAGCGGCCATCTTTAAAACTGGAAAAAGTACTGGCAGGCCAGGCCACAGGCGGATCCTGCAGGAAAGACGGCGTGGGCGGCTGTCCCTGCCTTGCTTGGAGGAGCAGGGATGAGGAGCTCATATGGCATGCGCAATGAGAAGACAAAGGCGGCAAGAATCCGCAGAAGCAGTCAGCAGATCTACAAAACTCTATTCTGTAAGTAAATTCTTTTTTTTTAATAAATGCAGTGTACTGCTTAATGTCTGTTTTGTATATTATTCGTTGCATAGTGTGTTTCTTAAAGAACCAGTAAATACAAAAGTAAAAAAATACTTTATTGAAATTATGTCTGATATTTGATAGTAAATTTACAGGTAGCGGTATTATACCATGTGATTTACTGTATAGGTGGCGTCATTATACCGCGTGATTTACTGTATAGGTGGAGTCATTATACTGTGTGGTATGTTGTATAGGTGGCGTTATTATACCATGTGCTTTACAGTATAGGTGGCGTAATTATACCGCATGATTTACAGTATAGGTGGCGTTATTATACCGTGTGATTTACTGTATAGGTGGCGTCATTATACCGCATGATTTTCTGTATAGGTGGCGTCATCAAACTGTGTGGTATGATGTATAGGTGGCGTTATTATACCATGTGCTTTACAGGATAGGTGGCGTAATTATACAGCGTAATTTACAATATAGGTGGCGTTATTATTAGGGATGCACCAATATATCGGCCGCCGAAACATATCGGCCGAAAATGGCACTTTTGGCATAATGCCGAAAGTGCCATTTTCCTGCAGATACATCGGTGCGGTGCATCCGTGACCCCCAACAGTAAAAAAAACAAAAAAACAAAAAAAAACTAATTCAAATTACCTAAAAAATAATAAAAAAATAAATAAAAAGGCGGGTCGCTGGGTGATAACACACGCCTGTTGGGGGTGTTCTGGAAATTAATATCCGCTTAATGCGCATAGAAATTTGCTGCGCTAAAAAACACAATTCTTATCTCTTTTTGTATAATAGGATCGAGCGCGCTCATCGGTCCCAAGTGAAAAACAGACACAAGTTGTTCTCACGTTGGATCCTTAGCATATAGTCCTCCCTAGTGCACTGATCTCCCTTTATTTATAGCACACAAAAGGTATAACAGCAGACAAAAGGTGGCCCCAACAGCCAATCGCTTCCTCAATACATTAACATAACACAGGGTCAGCCAATGAGACACATGTATACATTTGAATAGACAATAGAAAGGGGAGTATATGCGTATATGCTTGTGCATGTGTAGAAGCATATAGTCCTCCCTAGTGCACTGAGCTCCCTTTATTTATAGCACACAAAGGTATAACAGCAGACAAAAGGTGGCCCCAACAGCCAATCGCTTCCTCAACACATTAACATAACACAGGGTCTGCCAAGCAGACACATGTATACATTTGAATAGACAATAGAAAGGGGAGTATATGCTCGTGCATGTGTAGAAGCAATGTGCACAATTCCAGCTGCTAGTGTATGTGAATTCCGTGCACACTAGTTAACAATGGAAAACCATGTGCAATGGAGCTCCTGCCAAAACACTACACAAAGAAACCGTGGACGCCGCTCCAAACAGACCCGGGCATACACTCCCGCCACTGGAGCAAAAAATACCAGGCATTGTTCAGTGAACAATGCCTAGCAGGATTATACTACGGTTCCTATGAATGCGAGTTTATCTGCAGGGACAAAGCCATATTATTTCCAGTGCGTTGATCAGATGCACCAAAAAGACACGAGCGTATGTTCCTTTCATAAAGGCAGATATGTATCCGAATTATACCGCTTCCCTGAAGCAAATGCATCCACGCCAAGCGAACAAATCCGTGCATTACGCAGAGGCCCCTGCCGGCATCCATACACTGGCGGAGAGGACATCGCTCCGCAACGCACATTAATCTCCCCCGGCCAAAAGCCCAGTGCGTAGCACATGGACCATTCGCCGGCGGAGACCCCTGCGCACAGCGGCCTTGGCTCCACATCCATAGAAAGATATCCACTCCAATGGTTTACACTCAGTGCTGATTAATCCCGGCCATGCTCCATAGTAGGGCTGCAACAACTAATCGACATAATCGATTATAATCGATTATTGAAAAAGTTGTCAACTTTTTCAATAATCGATTAATCGGCTTCCGATCAGTTGGCCCTGTTCACAGCTCTACACGCTGTGCGCCGCACCTCCTCCCCACCTCATGCTAGCCGCTGCCAGACCCGCTCGCATCCGGGCTCCACGCGCCACACCTCCTCCCCGCCTCACATTTCCTGCCCATCCACATCAACGATCGGCACAGGGACGCGGGGAGATGTAGTAAGGAGGAGCAGGTGTGGGGGGATGACAGCTGCTGATAGACAGGTCCGATCTCAGAAGCACGTTGCTGGAAGACTGCTCAGGTAAGCCTGCACTTTCCCACACATGGTGCTCTATAATGTATTGCTGGGATTTGTATTTCTCTATAGCTGATGGTACATTGTGCTGTATATTATACATAGGAATACAAATCCCAGAAATACAGTGTATAATGTATGTATAATGTATTGCTGGGATTTTGTTGTACTCCTCTATAGCTGGTGATATTCTGCATTGCGCTGTATAGAGGACTACAAGTCCCAGCAATAATCCATTATACAG
>NW_017307857.1:113527-120497 GCF_000935625.1 Nanorana parkeri
CTCTATAATGTATTGCTGGGATTTGTATTTCTCTATAGCTGATGGTACATTGTGCTGTATATTATACATAGGAATACAAATCCCAGCAATACAGTGTATAATGTATGTATAATGTATTGCTGGGATTTTGTTGTACTCCTCTATAGCTGGTGATATTCTGCATTGCGCTGTATAGAGGACTACAAGTCCCAGCAATAATACATTATACAGCGCAATGCAGAATACCACCAGCTGTAGAAGAGTACAACAAATCTCAGCAATAATACATTATAAAGTGGTACAATGCTAAATACCACCAGCTATAGAGGACTACAAAACCCAGCAATAGTACATTATACAGCGCAATGCAGAATGCCGCCAGCTATTATGTACTATTGCTGGGATTTGTTGTATTCCTCTATAGCTGGCGGTATTCTGCATTGTGCTGTATAATGTGCTTTTGCTGGGTTTTGTAGTCCTCTATAGCCGTTGCCATTCTGCATGCATTGCTGTATAATTTTACACTTTCCATTTCACTATATTGCACACCACACTATCTTTTTTTCTTTTTTACTTCCACCGGTCCAAGCTTGCTCCTGTGATGGACTACAACCTCAATACAAACTAGTAGTCCTATCACTGGAGCCATTTTTTAAACTTTATTTTATAGTTTATCCGATTAACCGATTAATCGAACTTAATAATCGGCTAACTAATCGATTTTGAAAATAATCGTTAGCTGCAGCTCTACTCCATAGAGCATAGCCCAGCAAACCTGACACTGAGACACATGATGACAATATTCACATATACAATATTCTAAAAACACATCCTAATAAAATTTCCACAAACAGTGGGGCACGTTTTTTTCTTGCCTTGGGCGCAAAAGGAGCTAGCTACGGCTATGCTCCTGCGGTGCTCGTGTGGCTGCCGGCTGAATGTGTTAGACGCCGGAGACGGAAAGGGGCAGGACACCTCTCCCTGTGTGCAACCTTGGCCACATTTGGCCACACGAGCACTGCGGGAGGACAGGACGCTTGCGCCCTGGAATGCAAGCCAGCCGACTCCCTGCGTTCAGGGGCGGGAGGGGGCCCACAGTGCGATCGCCCGCACCCGGAACGCAAGCACATTAGTGCTTGCATTCCGGTCCAGTGCAATCTGTAAAAATAGTGCTTGCAGCATGCGGGTGAGGGGCGTGACTTCAATGCACCACCATGCCCCCTCCTGGTGGGGGAGGCTGCAGAAAATCACCCGTGTGTGTGTCCACCTCAGCGCGCCGGGGGCAGCCCTGGTCCTCGGCCGTGAGGACCCAGCAGACAGCCGCCTGAGTACACGGGCGCGCTGAGATGGACACGTCACACACAGGGGGCCCGTCAGCCAATGTGATCACTCCCGGCGCAGAGATGGGGGGCCCGTCGCATACCGATCCGATGGTAACCGCCACTGGTTGGACTGCTTATGGAGTCTTTCTTCTACATTTGGGAATTCAGAGGTCATTCCTCAATATACTGCTTTTAGCCTTATACAGGTGAAACTCGAATAATTAGAATATAGTGCAAAGTTCATTTATTTAACTAATGCAACTTAAAAGGTGAAACTAATATATGAGACTCATTACATGCAAACCAAGATAATTCAAGCCGTGATTTGTCATAATTGTGATGATTATGGCTTACAGCTCATGAAAACCCCAAATCCACAACCTCAAAAAAGTAGATTATTACATGCAATCAATAAAACAAGGATTGTACATAGAACAATATCGGACCTCTGAAAAGTACAAGCATGCATATGTACTCAGTACTTGGTTTGCAGCACTTACTGCAATTACTTTTGCACGATATTCTAATTATTCGAGTTTCACCTGTATTCTTACTTGTTCAGCAGTTTGTTGCTCATTCTTAAAAATCACATTGTACCGCAAATTGCTTTAGGAAATCTGGATGGAATTGGAGATGTGTGTAACTGTTTAATATTATACAGGTTTTATATAGCGCCAACAGTTTTGCGCAGTGCTTTACAATATAAGGAGGACATTACATTTACAATACAAGAATACAAGTCAAGACAAGATGTTAGGATGACAGCTTACAATCTAAAAGGGATTGTATTTTCAACATCACTTGTCATGCATATGAACAGCAGTTAATGTGCTAGAAATTGAATATAGATTTTAAACTTTACCCTATTCAATTTCTCATAATGCAGTTTAAAAAAGCTAAGTGGAAAAAAAACTTATATTTTCTTTTAATAAAGTTTCCCCAAATATTCAGGCCAGTCAGTATTCAGAGTACGTTAACAGAAAAACATTTACAAATGTATTTTGGAAGTCTTAAAGTATATCCAAACCAGAATTCGAGTGTTGAACTGTGTTAGCCATCGATTAATGCAGGAAGTTCAGAGTTAAATTAATATCCTTTATTGGCTACATTTAAATTATTATAGATGCAAACTTTCAGGATGCCTTAGATCCCCCCCTCCTTCAGGCTTTATATAATTCTGAAAATGGTTCTATACCCCACATATTTATACACAGAGTTACAAGGAGGAGCAATGAAACAGAATATTTAATATTATATTTGTTTCCTTGCCTCTTCCTGTAGTTCTGTTCATTAACATGTGGGTTTCAGCATATACAATATATGTTCACATAATTTCAGATGCATTTACCTCTGGATTCACCGATTATTTTGACATGCAGTTTTTAATGAAGAAACCTCTGCTCATGATTTTTTTTATCACATGCATACTTGACTTGCTCATGTTTGTAATGGAATAGACAATGTTTTTTTCACAGGTAACTTTTTTTATTAACCCCTTCGTGACGGGAGACGTACACTGTACGTCCCGCCACAAAGGGACCAAATGACTTATTTGCTGCACTAGAAGGCTGGTAACCGCTAAGAATCAGCGGTTACCATTCATTAATGTATCCCTCAGTTTAGAGGCATCCATTAATTAAAGGGTTAACCTTTTTCAGACACCCGATACCTTAATATCCGGTGTCTGAGAGTCAAAGCAGAGCGGGCACACATGCCGGCTTTTACCGGCATTCTGACAGCTCGTATAGATCGAGAGATATCTCTCTCTAGCTATACTGGCTTTTTTTTTTCACTTTCAGGGATACATAATGTATCTATTCCTGAAAGAAGAATGTTTCAGTTTTCTGATGGTTGTTGTAACAATCAGAAAACTAGTGACAGCTGAATCCTGAACTCCTGCAGGATCAGTGTCACTAACTTATTATCGGCTGTTCTGAAGTTTGAAGCAGCCTGATAACCAAAAATTTATTAATTTATCAAGCAGTAATAGTGAGATTAATTCACGACTGCTTGATATAATTAAATAAATAAAATAAAATTTTTAAGTTTAAAAAAATAGTGAAAAATGTAAAAAAATAAAAAGTGTCAAAAAATAAAAAAATATGGGACAAAGAAATGTATTTATAAATACAATGATATAAATATGTAGCCCTATCTGTCTTCTAAAAAACAATATATAATATGTGTGGTTGCACTTTGTAAGAAAGTATATTACTGACATGGAAGAATCACACAACGCAACCAAATAGTGGTGAAAACACTACGCAATGCAGGCCATCGTGAAGCAGACTGGTATCAATGTATGTTATACTTAAACTGTGATGATGCTAAAAAGTTTGTAAGACACCTTTAGGCAATGGAGAAACTAGGTGCGGGACGGATAAAGATTTTCCTGGGCAGAGTGGATTGCATACACAGTCAAAAGTACTTGGGGAGCCTATAAAAAGGTGAGGTTAGGGAAAAAGAGACAGAGAAGGAAGAGGGGAGATAGGAGGCCGATAAAGGCATAAGCTGAAGGTAAAGACAATAGGAAGAGACACGGGAGGGGCAGAAGAAAGGGAGGGAGAGAGCAGGAAAGGAGCAAGTATTAAGGAAAAGAACGTAAATTCTCCCGTCCACTTACCCTACCCCTAGGAAATAGGGCCAGACTCAGATGAAAGGAAAAGAGGGAAATCGAGAGGAGGAAAAGAGAATAGGAAAGAGAGAAAACATAAAAGGAAATAGGGGGGAAGGGAGTATGCCAGGAGAAAGAGAAACATCACTCATCTAGTGAGTGTAGTATCTGTGTCCGAGTCCTTGAACAGGTACCATGCCGTCCAAGTCTTCAGGAGACGAGACATATCCTCTTTGCTGGAGTGTATAAGCTCTTCCATTTCCGCCACTGCATCCACTGGTTTGAGCTAGCGTTTCAGCGCCTGGCCATAAACTTATCACCTTTATTGCTTATTTAGTAGTTAATTTTACTGCGAGCGGTAAAAGCCTTCCTGGTATTGGCCTGTAAGAGGTGGAGAAGATCGTTACGGGCCTAGGATAATTCCGTTAAATGAGACAGAGCTAGGGAGCGTTTGTGGAGTTCCTCCAACTCGGCAATTCGAGCTAGCAGGGCAGAGCATCAAGCTCTCCTTTGCTTGTTGATATGGGCCTGAATGCGAATGAATTCTCCTCTGATTACACTTTTATGAGCTTCCCAGGTCATGAGCAAAGAGGAGCACGTGCCTTCATTTAGAGAAAAATATTCAGAAAGCTTGGTTTTGAGATGGGACACTGAGCGGCGTCCCCTAAGGTAGCAGGATTAAGTTTCCAGATACGAGAATGTGTGATGTGTTGGGGAAATAGAATGGTCATGGAAATAGGACCATGGTCAGAGAGGACCATGGGTTCAATCATGGCCTTCGACAAGTTGGGCAGGTCCCATTGGGTGAGAAAAAAGTAATCTAGTCTAGAGTAACTAGAATGTGGGTGGGAGAAAAGTGAAATCCTTCACCGTGGGGTGGAGAAATCTTCAAGTGTCATGGAGGTGCAGAGAAGTCAAGAGCCTCTAAATCAGGTGCAAGCATCGGAAGGGGATGGAAGATCTGCCAGAAGAGGCATCTATTAGGGGGTTCAAGGGCACATTATAACCACCCCCTAGGAGGAGCATCCCCTCCATGAAATCCCTCAGTAGGGAGCAGAGCTTCCTGAAAAATTGGATTTGTTGGACATTATGACTGTAAATGGTCACTGGGGTGTTGTTTAGTTTACCTTTCAGCAAGAGATAGCGCCCCTTGGGATCGATCAATTGGGCGTCAAGTTGGAAATCAGTTCGAGAGGAGAATAGCGTGGACATCCCCTTAGTCTTAGAGCGTGGAGACGTGGAATGGTAAATTGTGGGAAATTGTCAGTTATACAGTCGGGGAATGGCATCTCCTTGAAAATGGGTTGCCTGAAGCAGTACTATCTGCGCTTTGTGGTGAGAAAAGGCTCTGAGGAATTGGGAAAGTTTTTCCGGGATTTTTAAACCTTTGGCATTGATAGATAAAGTTTACAAGTGGAGGGGCGGGGAGAGAGGTGGGGCCAAGAGAAGTCATGACAGTAAGTGGGGACATGGAGAAAAAAGGAGGAGGGGAGAAAGATGAGGATGAAGAGGTAAGATAGTGGGGAGGAGAAGGAAGAAAGAGAGAAGGAAGGAGGATGGATGGTAGTGGACAGGAAAAGAAAGAGGCCAAGGAAGAAGGGACAGGAAGGAATGGGAAGTGGGGCTAAGAAAAGAGAGAAGACACAAACAAGGAGGGAAAGGAAGGACCTACAGAAATATACAACAACCCGAAAGAAAGGGGATATATCACCCTATCCTGCAGTAAGGTAGATCATCTGTAGTCGGCCACTGGGGGTACGAGTCGTGGGCGAGTAAACCAAGGGGACTATCTGGCACCCAATTTGGAATCTCGGCAGAGGGAATACAGGGCAAACCTGTCGGATCGGGCAGTGGAAGTCTAAGTGGCATATTGAACCTCAGTTCAGATGGGGAAGTGAGGATCCCAACGTGGGACAGCCTCTTCAACCACTCCTGACGGAACTGAATTCTAAACTGCTGTTCATATGTAAACAATGTAGCATCACTCAATTGGGAGTCAGTAGGTAACAATAACAAAACAAGATCAGGACTTAGGATATCCAGCACCCAGGGGGATTCGACGGTAGGAGAATCTGAGGCTGAGGGGAGTGGCAGGAAGAGCAGGATGGAGAGGGAAGGTAAAACAGGGGTGGGTAAACCAAACATGTGTTGATGAGAGACAGAGCACGGCAAGGTGCAGCTTATGTATAATGCCATTACAAAGAAGTTACATTAAAGGAGAACTATGGGGTTAGGGCTTTTCCCCATAGTTCTCCTTAGGGTAACGGGAGGACACAAACTAGCATCCTCCCGTCACCCTAAGCTCAGTTTACCGTGAGCTACAGCTCGCGGTATACTGAGACGCAGCAGCTGAAGCGGATCCTGACAATTATGTCTGGATCCGCCCAGCTGCATGAGTGACAGCTGGCTCTGCCTATCTAGAGGCAGAGCCAGCTGTACCCGCCCCCTCCCCCGTCCGTTCCGCCAGTCAGCGCTGGAGGATCGGAGCGGGGAGGTTGGGATTCCAGCCCCTCCCCTGTCACGGCAGAGAGCCGTGACAGGATCGAGAAGTGAGCAAACGCCAGTATGTGTTCTCTCAGTTCCCGATCTACTGAGCCGACCTGTGACAGTCTCATTGTCGCAGGTCGGCTAGAACTAGGAGGTGAGTGAAAAGCACTCACCTCATAGTTCTCCTTTAAGGCATGCTTAAACAAGACAGGGACAATACATCTGTGGCGCCATCCGGAGTTGCTCAGCGTAAGGCAAGGCTAGAGGAATTGGGGGAAAAAAGAAGAAGGAAAAAAAAAAAGGGGGGGGCAGAGGCGGGACAATACAGCCATACCACAGCATTACGAAACTTGAGCTCTCCCTACAGTGAGACCAAGTTATACTAATAACAAACTACACGTGCAATGCAGAACAGAATATAAGGCCACAGCTTTGCGTCCCGTTCTCTGACAGCGACCTCTGCTGCAATTATGCATTACCTTTGAATTGCATGAGGATTGCAAAGAACCAGCAATAACAAAAACAAAAAAAAAGGATAAATAAATAAAATAAAAAGGGGGGGGGGGGG
>NW_017307857.1:121048-140835 GCF_000935625.1 Nanorana parkeri
ATATATATATATAGATATAGATATATATACGGTATGTGTGTGTGATGCAAGTCCAAGGGCAGAGGGAACCCAAGCATTTGAGGCATCGGCAGACTATTTTTTTTAGACTGTTTTCAGAAATTGCTACATGACTCAATGCTTTTGGTTTACTATCATTGTGTAAACAGCAGTCAAGCAACATAAGCCAATCCAAGAAACATTTTCATCAGTTTAGTATAGTCAGATAAATGGGTTAATACATACTGTACATTGCTTTTATTAAAAGTTTTAGATGACCTAAGTTATTATAAAATGTAATGGCTAAATGTTTCATATAAACTAAATGAAGCATTTACCTTGAATCGTAAAGGTTCTGGAAAGCCACCATAAGGAATTCCAACATAGCCCTGCAAATATTCGACCACAGACAATGGGAAGGATAATTCATCTGCCATAGTCTCCACTTGTTCACGTGAGAGTCCGTTGTGTACCATAAATTGTGCCAAGTCTCCAACAATTTTGGAGGAAGGAGTTACCTAAAAAGGTGAATTGTTTTAGATCTTTTAAGTTTGATTATGTAATAATAAAACGAATAATAATAATAGTATAATACTTTGAACAGTGTCAAATCACAGTGAAAACTTGAATATACTTTCAACAAGGTCAGATTACACAACAATTGGGAAGCTTTGTAACAGAAATCAGAAAACAAAATGTAAATGTCACTCCTAAAAACATTGCCAAACAACTCATAAAATAATACCTTATAAATCGTAGGTAAAGTGAAACGACAATATAAAATAAATACGATTATTTCAGTCACTTCAGTGGAGACAGCCACCACCGCTCTGTCAGCCAGGATGGAAGCCCTGGAAGAGGACGCCAGGCTGACTAATTCCCGCCTCCTATCCATGCACCTCCGTCTGGACGATTCCGAAAACCGTAATCGTAGGAACAACCTCCGCCTGTGGGGCATCCCGGAGGCTACAACTGGCATCCACCTCAGGGACACTGTGGCAGCCGTTCTTAACACCCTCCTGGGTAAACCCCACGATGCGGCCTTGGAGCTTGACCGGGTCCACAGGGTCACTGGTGCTCGCCCTCCGCGCCCAGGGATGTCCTATGTAGGGTGCACTTCTTTGCCGTGAAGGAGGAAATTATCAGACAGGCTTGGCGGCAGGGCCCCTCTGATTTTGATGGCGCCATCGTCCGTATCATGCCGGATCTTTCCCGCCATACACGCCTGGTGCGTCCCCTGTTGGACCTCATCCGCTCTGCCTCAGCCACCTATTGCTGGGGACACCCGTTCCACCTCATCGTCTGGCCAGATGACTCTACATTCCAGCTGCACTCACCTGACCAGCTCCCGGCCAAGGTGACTAATGTTTTGCTCCCTTCTCTTCTAGGTTACGGAACCCAGTCCACCTGGTGTGGGGGGGAGGGTGGGTGGAGGTGAGCCTTGGGCCCCCCAGGCTACCTCTTACTGTGGCCCGGTGTTTTTACTCTTGTTTTGTTTTGACTGTTTCTCGCTTTATGCCATGTTTAGACTGTTGTGCAGAATGATGTGACCCCACTGCCCCTGACGTGGCTGTTTGGTGCCGAGGGGTGGGGTGGACACTCCTTCCTCCCCCCCCCTCCCAGTCGTGGCCGGTCTCTGGAGGGGCTGGGACGTTAGGATCTCCACCTGGTCACCATACTTACCGGCTCCCACCAATGTCTCTGGGCTGTCCGGATGCTGACCGGTTGAGACGCTTGGTCTCTTGCTGATGCTCGGTCGCCCTCCCCTGTGCCACAGTGTGTGTGTGTGCCTTCCCCTCGTCCCTCTGTGGGGCGGTGGTGGAATGCCCGCCCCATCCACTCCCTGCTCACGGACTTGACTCGCTCCCCCATTCGGGTGGGAATACAGAGCTGCTGGGCCATGGGGACTGGCGACGGGGACACTCCGTCCATTGGAGGACCTTGCCCCGTGTAAGTACCGGCTCCACGGGCTAATAGGTTCCTGGTTTCTGGTTTCTTATGTTCTGTTATGTTCCTTTCTTTTTTTTAAATCTAAGTAATGTTTTGATTTAATTTATTGTGTCTGGCACAAGTGACTGCACCTCCCCGAGGTTCCTCTCACTTGCTTAGTTCTATCCACACACCCCTAATAGGTGGTACCCTCCCATCGCTAGATCGGAGGGTACAATTTCGCTATTGCCTAGGCTATCCGCCTATTGTAGTCTTCCTTGTCTTGGTGTAGGCGCCTCCGCCTGACCTTGCCTCTTTTGCTCCACTTCCACTACTCCCTCATCCCACCTTTCCTGCTGTCTCCCACAACACGTATTCGCGCCTAGACTATTTCTTTCTCCGACACAAGGACCTATCCTTGGTCGTCGACGCGTCAATTGGTGATATTCTGCTGTCTGACCACGCCCCAGTCCACATGGCGCTAGACCTCCTCCCTTTTGTGCCCAAGAGCCCCTCGTAGCGTCTAAATGAGTCATTATTACAGGACCCGGGGATACGCTCTGAGCTAGAACGTACGATCAGTTCCTACTTCTCAGAGAACTCCTCCGAATCCCTGACACCCTCAGTGATCTGGGAGGCGCATAAGTGCGTCGTTCGGGGTGTCTTGATTCGGCACGTAGGAAACGGGAGGGGGCAGTGAGGGTGGCCCAGCTCTTTGCCAGACTTCACACTCTGGATGCCGCTCACAAAAAATCGTTGGCGGCTACCCATCTTAAGGAGTTGGTCCTACTCAGAAAGGAACTCAACGACCTCCTCCTCTCCAAAGTACGTCAAGGCCTTTTGAAAGGCCATCATACCTTATACAAGCTTTCTAATAAACCGGGTAGGTGCTTGGCATTGGCCATGCGGGGCTCCCGACAGACGACATTCATACTGACATGGCCAAGGAATTCCAGTGCTTTTACAGCGCGTTGTACAATCTTGGAGCTGGATCTGGCACTTTCCCCAATTCCCCTGACAGTTTGACCCTGACACAGTATCTTAGGGAATCGGGGATGCCCACTCTATCACCTGAGATAAGAGACCAACTGGAAATTCCGATCTCCCAAGAGGAATACGACGTGGCGCTCAAGCAGGCCAAAATGGGTAAAGCGCCTGGCCCTGACGGCTATACATTGCCATACTACAAAACCTTTTCCCATATTCTCTCACCCCATTTCCTGGAAGCATATCACTCCCTTCTGACGGGTTCCTCTCTCCCCAGGGATTCCCTTAGGGCCCACATAGCGGTCATACCCAAACCAGGTAAGGACCCGTCTCTATGCTGCAGCTACCGTCCCGTTAATTTGGACCTGAAGGTATTTGCCAAGATCCTAGCCAACAGGCTGCTCCCTCATATCCCTGGCCTTGTGCACATAGACCAAACGGGCTTCGTCCCGGGACGGGAGCCTAGGGACAACACCTCCAGAGTGCTTAACGTGATACACCATGCCCGTTCCGCCCCGTCACCCTTGCTGCTGTTATCCACCGATGCAGAGAAGGCATTTGATAGGGTGGAATGGCGCCTTCTCCAGGCCACCCTTCGCCACATAGGCCTGGGTCCAGGTATGAGTTTTTCCCCATCTCTAACGGCACAAGGCAGGGATGCCCCCTCTTCCGGCTCATATTCATCCTTACCCTCGAGCCGTTCCTCTGCCATGTGCGATCCCTCCCTGACTTTCGGGGCCTTTTGAAACGCTCAGGGGAGCATAGAGTAGCAGCCTTCGCAGATTACCTGATTTTCTTCATCTCCGATCCCTCATCATCCCTCCCAATTCTCATGCGGGAAATGGACCGCTACGCTTCCCTCTCAAACTTTAAAGTAAATTACTCTAAATCGGCTGCCCTCAATGTCTCCCTCCCTCAGGAGGAGGTAGCACGTCTACGGTCCTCCTTCTCCTTTGCCTGGGCCTCGGACACCCTGCCCTACTTGGGCACTCTTATAGCGGCGGACCCTGCGCGCCTATACGAGCTCAACTTCGCCCCCCTGCTTCAGAAGATCAAACAGGACCTTTTGTCATGGCACTCACTATCTCTCTCCTGGTTTGGCCGCTGCAATGCTCTCAAGATGACTACTCTACCCAAGGTCCTTTACCTATTTCAGGCTCTCCCGATTCGCATCCCACCTCTTTTCTTCATGGAACTGCTGAGAATCAGCAGTTACCAGCATTACAGAGGCTAATATAACTCGGCACGTACAGTGGCCAGTCATATAGCCACTTTGTGACGGGACGTACACTGTACGTCTCCCGTCACGAAGGGGTTAAAGTAAATTACTCCAAATCGGCAACCCTCAATGTCTCCCTCCCTCAGAAGGAGGAAGCGCGTCTACGATCTTCTTTCCCCTTTGCCTGGGCCTCGGACGCCCTGCCCTACTTGGGCACTCTTATAGCAGCGGACCCTGCGCGCCTATACGAGCTCAACTTTGGCCCCCTGATTCAGAAGATCAAACAGGACCTTTTGTCCTGGCACTCACTATTACTCTCCTGGTTTGGCCGCTGCAATGCTCTCAAGATGACTACTCTACCCAAGGTCCTTTACCTATTTCAGGCTCTCCCGATTCGCATCCCACCTCTTTTCTTCCGCCACCTGCGCCAAATGTTCACAGCTTTTCTGTGGTCCAACGCCCCCCCTCGAATTCTCTACTGTACCACTACCCTCCCCAAAAACAGAGGGGGTATCGGGCTTCCGGATATGGTCAAATACTATAGGGCGACCCACCTCGCACGCGTATGGGACTGGTGTTGCCATCGGAAAACTAAGCAATGGGTGGGCATGGAAGTTCGACCTTGGCTGGGCTCCCCTGGCTCTCCGCTCCCCTACCGCCCTCCGCACACTCACACCCTATGGTCGCACCCACACTTCAGTTAGCTAGGTTGTTATTCCGCTCCACAGAGATCTCCCCCTTCCCATCACCTTTGATCCCAGTCATTGGCGACCCCGACTTCTCGCCCGGTGTCAACGAATCTCGCTTTCGTCGCCTCCGCGAAGCCAACAAGTTCCGAGTCGGCGACCTAATCCTTTCCGGCCGATGGCTATCAGCCAACGAACTACGTGGTCTGACAGAACCCCCTCTGGATCATTGGAGTACCCTCCAACTGCGGCACTTTCTGCTCTCCATACCTAACCACCGGCAGCTTTCCAGACCCTTGACCCCGTTCGAAAAGATCTGTAAGGAGGAGACACACACTCGGCATGCGATAACCTCTTTATACTCTATGATGATTTCACCCCCCGGAGACCTATCCGACATTCTTGGCCAAATGGGAAAGTGACCTCAACACCACCTTCACACCGGCTCAGAAAGACTGTATACTTCATCTAGCCCATCACTCCTCCATCGCTTCTAAGACCCAAGAACTGGGCTATAAAATTGCCTCCCGATGGTATCGGGTCCCTACAGTCCTCCATGCCATGTTTCCTCAAGTCTCGGCCTTATGCTGGAGATGCCACAATGCCCCGGGTACGTTATTCCACATATTTTGGTCTTGCCCACTACTGCTCCCTTTCTGGCAGGGGGTGATCGCCATCCTGAAGGACCTGGTGATGGTAGATCTGACGGACAACCCTGCTGCTGCACTTAAGTACCCTGTCCATTGGGAAATACAAAAAATCACTGTCTAGACACCTCCTGAACGCTGCTCGCCAGTGCATTCCTCTGCTGTGGAAACAGACCACCTGCCCTACCCTTAAGTTGTGGTTCACCAAGGTAGACGAGACGTACCTGATGGAAAAGCTAACCTCCACACTCCGAGCTCTTTCAGTCTACCTGGAGACCCTGGGCCTCTTTTCAGGGCATGGATGCGTACCTCCGGGCCATGCTTGTGGCGCCCCCCTGAGCACTGGTACAGACCCAGACCCTAGGCGCCTGACCCACACACATACCCAGCTCTTCCTTACCCCCTCTGGCTTTCCCCGTCTCTCGCACACCTTACCCCTTATGCTCTTCCTTATGTTCCAACCCAGCCTTCCTTCTCCCTGTGTCCCCTACATTTATTCAGCACAGGCATACTCTCGCATATATGCCTTCGCATACCGGGAAACGCTCCACTAAAGTTTATCCCTCACTATTAGCTGCTCTGATACACGAAGCCCCACAGTCTAACAATGTATTTTCAGCCTGACCATATTTTTATGCCGCCCGTGCTCCTGATATACATCCTACTGCCCAGATAATACTAAGAAGGCAGCAATAGCAGTTTGACAAGTGTATTTATCGAGCCAAACAACTACCCTGAGACCGCATTATGTACACTGTGACGCATGTATATATAAGTGATTTTCTACACCCCAGATTTGCTCTGAGGATGATGTTATGCTGTTGAGGCAACCGCCTCCCTGTACTGTTGTACCTTGCATTTGTTCAATAAAGTTGACTTCTGATTTAAAAAAAAAAGAAACTCTGCCGCGCCAACATCTATGGGACTAGAACTTTGAAAATCAATTGTCCCCATTTTGAAGGCTTATATGCAAGTTATTGGCCATAAAAAGGGTATGGGGATTCAGGTACTGCCCTGGGGGACATGTATCAATTAAAAAAAAAAACGTATATACAGTATGTATAGAACTTGCTGCAGCGAAAATTACATTTATAATGAAAACATTTACATTTAAAAAGAAAAAAAAAAAGCATGTGGTTCCCCCTTCCAAACAATACCAGTCCCTTTAGGTCTGGTAGGAATGTTAGGAGGGACCCCATGTAAAAAAAAAAAAATTCAGTGGGGTTTACAGTTGTAGGGCATCTGACAGGTGAGCCATGATTGGGCAAAGTCAGCATGACTTTGCCCAAGCATGGCTCTTACAGAGTACTGTGCCCTCATTGGGCAAAGTCTTGACCTGGACCTGTGGTCAGGTGCAAGGCTTTAGCCAACCAAGGCTCACAAGGCACTGTGCAGTGCAGAGTGCCTTGTGGGGCGCTCGGCGGCCGAACAGCCCGCCGAACATATGAACTGCCGATGTTCGAGTCAAACTCTTGCTCTACACGAACATCGAGCCCATCCCTATCCAAGACCCACAAGGTGAAAGACTGCTTTCAGAAAAGACCAATCAATCCTTTTAAACGCTTTTTCAGCATCAGTAGACAAAAGACAAAAAGGTAGGCTGCTGGGCATGATGTAAGGCATTTAGGACACTCTACCAGCCAAGAATCCTACTTTATCAGCAGAGATGAGAGATTGCATGACCAGTAAAAGTCTGGAGGAGAGAATTTTAGTAAATAATTTTAGATCCAAGTTAAGGAGCAAAATCGGATGGTAATTGGAGCAGGACGCGGGTTCTCTGCCCTTCTTGGGGATAACCATCATTTGAGCCCTCAGAGTGTCTAGGGAATGACCATCGCGAATAGAGTTGAAGGCCTTAATGAATCTAGGAGCCAGAATAGGCGCAACAGCTTTATAATACCTGGCGGAATAGTCATCAGGGCCTTACCCAATTTCAGTGTCTTAACGGCAGCCAAAAACTTCTCTGGGGCCTCTAGCACAGACACCAGTTCAGCCGGTATTTTGGGGATGCCCGATGAAGCTAGATAATCCATAATCTTTTGGCATTTGTGTGTCATAGAATGTGAACTCAATGGTTGTGGGATATTAGAGAGGGCAGAATAAAAATCCTTGAAACCCCCAGAAATGTCCTGGAAATGGACACACTTGCGACCATTGGTCATAGTCACCTGAGGGATATAGGATTTCAGATTTGGCCAGATGTTTACCAGGTTTATTACCAAATTCGCAAAAGGACCTTTTTTAATCCGGCAAGTTGCAAGGTGAATGTTGAGTTCCGAAAGACGGGATCTCAATGATTTGAGCTCTTTTAAGTGGGAAGAAGCTAAGGACCTCTTATGTATCGATTCCAGAACATGGATATGGTCCAACAATTCATGAATCCCATGCCTCTCTAGCCCTTTCTCGCTCTGCTCCCTTCTGCCCAAGAACCCCCCGAAATACAAATGTATGTTTTTTTCCCAGACCAGTAAAGGTGAACCATCTGATCCCTCAATATCTTTGAAGAACAATTCTAAATGATTATCCAGTTGAGTAAAGGGCCCTCCTGTAAGAGCATTTCATTAAGCTCCCAGGACCATGCCTTGGAGCTATCCAGTCTCAGGGCCAACGCATGAGCCAGAGCATGATGTGACAGTACAGAGGTCTCAATAGAAGTAGATTTCACTTGTGGCAAACTTATGAGAAACCAGGATGTAATCTATGCAAGAGTAAGATTGGTGAGGGGACGAGTAAAAGGTATAGTCCTTTACCCTAGGGTGTTAAACACTAGACATCAACCAGACACATTGCATTAAGTACCATTTTAATATTCCTAACACATGTGGAGGATAGCTGAGAGGCACCCCTGGAGGTATCCAGCAGTGGCACAAGGGCTACATTGAAATCCCTACCAAGTAGGAGAATATAATTTTGGAATTCACGATGATTAGTCAGACATTCTTCTAGGAACGCCAATTAGTTCTGGTTGGGAAGACATAAAGAACATACACCAAAGAACATAACACCCCAAGCCATCTGCTTTTTGAGAGAGGAGAGACCAGTTTGCCCCCTAGAGATCAGGATGCTGACCCCCCTCGCTTTAGAGTCTGGGTTAGTGGAATGGTAACTTATAGGGAATCGATAACTAGAGAATTTAGGGGCCTTATCAGTGTGAAAATGGGTCTCCTGTAGGAAAGATACATAGGCACACAAGCGCCAGAGTTCCGGGAGCACACCAGAGTGTTTCCCCAGGATGTTCAAACCTCAAACATTCAAGGATAACAACTTTGTATCAGTCATGGGTAAAGTGAGTCCAACAGAAGACTAATCTTCAAAGCTAAGATACCTATGACCCCCCCAGTTGGCAGATACCAAACCCTAAGGCACAGGGACATAGATGAAAAGGGGTCCAAGACTTCACTCCCCGTCTGTCTCCGACTAGCAAAGGCCCACAAGAAGGAAGTGTAAACTATGTGGGGGAAGTAGCCTGTCAACAACAGGCAAGGAACTAAAACCCCCTGTTCATCATAAGCTATAATTTTAACAATCCTGTATGAAGAGAAAACACTCCCAGGGAAACCATGCTTCTGAAGGAAGCGCAGTATCAAATATACACAGCTAGGTCTGGGAACAGCCGGCACCAACCCAAGGCCCACCATCCCAGCCATACAGTCAAATTAAATCCAAGCTACAGGAAAAAATAGGCTTGGAAATGAGGGTGCTGGCATTGCGAGCTGAAGGCACACATAAACACAAGGGAGGGAGGACAGAGAAGTTACAGTTTCCAAACATGGAGCTCGCCCCCTCCAGGGGATCAAAAGCCACCGGACAATCGACCCATAAGCCATTTCATGAGCGAGAAGGGTCTACGGTAGACCCAGCGCCTGGTAGTGTCAATGCACGCCCAAACGCTAGAGGTCAGTCCCACATAGGACTCTCGATAAGGTAATACAATGGAACATGGCAAGGAAATTGTAGTTGAATTGTCGAGCGACCCCCAAGCCCCCGACATGGGGGGACCATACCGGGAAAAATCGTAAAAGTCCAGATGTTACACACAATACATTAGTTCAACCCACTGACTCAAAAAACAAAAATCAAACTACAGCCTCGCCCCAGGAGCATCAGTGCAACTCCACTTTGGCGATGCATATAGTCGGGACCACCGAAAGCCCCCAGTGCCACCCCGCCCATTCCCAGACCCTGAAATAGGTGGGTAGCGACAAGGTCTGTAAGAGGGGAATAATGTTGAGAGCAGGCTTACAGACATCCATGTCATAGCTGAAGGCACTGAGGGTCTCCCCAATCTTGAAGCAAAACTTGAAAGAAAAAAACATTAGCAAAACAAGATGAAAGCAGGCACAATACACTTAAGGTTCATTAGGGTATATGAAGGCTGAGGATACCGGCTCCCGTGGCTCCCTTACGGCTCGCGCGTAATTGTTTTTTCACATGTAGGCGCACCCAACGCGTATTTCCGTTTATATCTGCGTGGGGGACTTAACTTTTTGGGGGTGTTTTTATTCTTTTTTAATGTGACTTTCATTTTTTTTTTAAACTTCTTTTTTTTTTTCATACACATTACTTTAATGCTATCACATAGGGGACTAAAACCCCCCCCCAAAAAACCCCCAATGGTCTGCTTCACCAGCTTCTTCTCTGGCTATAGCAGCCAGAGAAATGACAGCTAAAGGCGGATGTGATGTACTACACATCGCTTCTGCCTTTAGAGAGACAGGAGGAGAGATAAGCGGTGAGGGAATGCTGATCTCTCCTTCTCAGTATAGACAGCCACTGTGCTGGTCCTGGGCCTGCAGGGGGGACAGCAGAGCCTGGAATAACCGGCATCGGTGGTGGAGGGAGGCACATTGTACCTTGTAATACAATGTACAGCCAGCTGAAGGCTTCTATGTAACAGCCGGTACCGTCTGTGTACATGCCCGGCAGGATTCTGCTGGCGCGGGCAAGCAGAAAAGAAAATTATGTACAGGCTCGTCCACCCGCTGGGAACCATCCGCCATCCACCCATGTATTTAAAGTGGGCAGATGGCAAGTAGTTAATATTCACGATCCCTGTGAATTATTGCGAAAATTCATAGGCCAAATTTTTGGTAACCATAATCCCCAGCCTGAACTTTGAACTTAGGTCAGCTGGCTTTAAAGAACCAATAACGGAAGTTTTGTTATGTTCCAGCCCCCCCACTATAAAAAGATGGGTTCCCAGCAGCCATTTGTCAGTGTGTGTTGAAGAAGTTTAGGGGCAGCTGACTGTCTGTGTAGGGAGAGGTAGTTGTCATTCAGTACTATAATGCGGTAAATTCATGTGGATTTCAATGTGGTAAGCCAGGGCTCAGGCACGGTAGGGGTCAGGTGGGGCGACTGATGGCGAGTAACTCTTAAGGCCTGGCTAGTAGCTCAGGACTTGAAATTTTGAGCCCTGTGGTAAGCTACATATTCTTATGTATCCCCTGTGTTCACAGTACAGTCTCAACAGTCCCTTCTAGGACTACCTTTCTGTGTGTGTCAGTAACAAGTGTAGTTGCTGTTCATCTACTGGGCCTTTGTTTGTTTGTTTGTTTTAATGGGGTCAATTGTATTTTCTTTAATTTTACGTTTATCCATATTTTAATTTTTTTTGCAAGGTAAAAAACAAACATTGGGTTGGGGTTTAGCAGTTCAGGGTTTGTTTTTTTGCGGGTGAAGTATATTTTATTCTGCTAGGTCCACAGAGTACATTTGTTGCTGACACAGGCAAAACTGCCCTTTGTTTGCAGAATGTCATCACAATAGTGTGCACCAAAGCACCACATATTTATTCCCCCTATTGCCATAGCTGACATTAAATTTAGGCAATCCCCTTTAATAAGCCAGGCCTAAAGTAAAAGGTAGAAGTTCTGAACAAGGAGGCACCAGGGAGGCAAGCAGGTTTTGCATGTCCAAGCAGTGGCTGTGCTTTAGAGGCAGGGCACATCTGCCTTTTCTATCACAGAGTAGCTATGTTATGCAGCCACAGCATGTGCAGGGGCTTGAACAGTATGCACTGGAGCTGGTGGCTTGCCCTGCAGCCAGTGGCGTAACCAGAGTTATGGGCGCCCGGGGCAGAACATTTTTTTTCGCCCCCCCACGGTTGTTACGCCACTGCCTGCAGCCAGTAGGTTGCCGCCTGAGGGGGTCTTCAGCACAGCAGATTTCGTTACAGAGAGGCGAGTCTTGTCCCCCGATAGTGTGGACTGGCTCGATATTAAAATTAATACGTTTTGGATTACTACAAAACCCCTGCTACAAACTAAACTTTTAGTTGTCATCTGCGCCTCCCCTCCCCCCAAAAAAAACATATTTGCCACCATTACTAGCTTTTGACACCTCTCCTGGCCTATTCTGATTTTCTCGCACTCAATAATGTTTGTGGCTATTGTCTCTCAGAGAATATACTCTAAGATTTATTTTAAGCTGCTTACATACAATACAATGTACTCCAGATTGAGGGAAGTTGAGGGCTTTAACTTTATTTTTGGAAGGGTAAACTTTCCTATAGCTTTTAAATCTGTTGTAGCGAATCGCAAACAAGACGTTGATTGACAACTGCGTTTTCATCAGGCACTAACACTCCTGCACTAACCGAGTGCCCAGGACCCCCCTCCCCCAACTGTGCCGGCTGGCATCCATAGACAGCCCCTTTCAAGTCAGAGAAAGGAACAACCTGCTGGAAGTATTAACACTCCAGAGAGATGTCCCCATGACAGTCTCTAATGACAGGGGAGATCTGTTCTACAATGGAGGGATGTTTAATTGAGGACTTCTTGCGTGAAACTGGCAATGGTACTAATGGTATAAACACAGCGCTGAGTGTAAATATATAAGTAAAAAAATAAGTGAATAAATAAATTAGGTAAAATAAACCTAATAGAATCAATCCAATTAACAAGTGTGAAAATTCATATAATCCATAAAGTGAAGATTAGTTAATAAACACTAGAAAAACTAACGTTCCTTTAGTGATAAATAAAAATCATCCAAAGTGAAAAATGTCTATACTGAGGATCCAAATATATAAAATAAATAATTATGACAACCAAAAATCTATAATGGTGATGGATAATGAAATCCTGCAGTGAAAAACCTTATTTTGAGTGATAAATATATAAATCAATTCGGATATAGAAAGCAACCCCTGTGTAACAAAAGTGTCAAAAAATGGATACAATGAAACATCAAATGTAGTAAACTGATTCAGTCTTAAATGTAACCAAAAATAAATCAATAAGAAGTGACCAGTCCACATACAATCCAATGATGAAAAAAGTGAAACAAAACTTCCTCAGTGATTTCTTCTATGTGCCATACGACCCCGTATGGGTATGTACTCACCAGATGCAGTGATTAGTGTTGAATTAGTTTTTATTAGTTTTCCAACAGTTTTCAAACAGTCCAAAACAGTACTCAAACATTGTAATACATGACAACGTAATACATGGGGTCCAGAGTATAACATTTGAAGGTTGGCAATGGTAACCTAAGGCCAGTGTGCGTATTGGCTTTTTTCAGTATACATATCTCAAATGATAAGGCACAAATGCGGTGTGTGGTGCGCATCTCAGAAGGGTAAGCCTTCTCGCAATATATACTTGGTAATCTAGCGCGCTTCTCGCCAACATCTCGTGATACCTTTTCCAAACGGACGTTTGAACTTCAGGTTGTGTCAGGAAGAACGTGGAGAGAGGAAGACAGATAGAAAAGAGTAGGGAAAGGAGGGTAGATTGAGAGATAGAAGATTATTTTGTCCCGAGGCATTAAGCGCCGGACAATTGTATGTCTAGCAGCCAGTTAGCTGGAGGGTCCGTTTCGCCCGCTGCCAGTGTTACAAAACGGCCAGTAAGGGCATGGAGAAAGTCTTTGGCTGTGGGCCAGTCATTCCTTTTGTAGCCCCCAACCGAGGAAATGGCGATCCCCGTGGGGAACAGTGAGTTGTCAAATAGGGGGGAGAGAGGACTAGATATAGTGGTAAGAGAGGGGGCATTGGGAGTATCAAAGCCACGATTTCAGAGTAGCACTAGTAAGAGGGGATGGACGAGATAGCACTGCAACTTCGCAGGGAGGGTTCCACGGTAGGGCTCTAAGATCTACCGGGCTCAGGTCCCGTTCAATCAATAGCGTGGGTTTGGGTTGAGATGAGGGAGGTGGGAACCAATCTACGATCCTGGATAGGAGAGCGGCCCTGTGGTATTTCTCAAAGTCGGGCAGGCCCACCCCCCCTTGGGATTTGTGTCTGCATAGAACGTTATATCGGATACGGGAGTATCCCTTGTGCCACATAAAGCGATTCACCATGGATCGCAGGGTACAAAAGAAGTGCTTCAGGGGACCTATGGGGATAGTTTGGAAGAGGTATAGTAGTTTTGGTAGGGTCTCCATCTTCAAGGTGTCCATTTTGCCAAACCATGATAACTTTATATTGTGGTACGACTCAAAGGCTAGGCGGAGGGACCCCAGAAGGGTTAAGTAGTTTAGTGGGAAGAGATCTGCTAAGTTAGCTGTGACGGATATGCCTAAATAAGTGAGAGAACGGGTCTGCCATTGGAAGGGGAAATTGCTGCGTAAAAGGGTTACCGTCGAGGGCGGTAGCGTAAGGTTCAGGGCAGTGGATTTGGCCATGTTAACTTTAAAATTACTGAGCCTGCCGAATCTGTCGAATTCCCTGAGGAGCGCCGGGATGCTGATATGAGGACGTGTGATGTACAGAAGTAGGTCATCTGCGAACAGAGACATCATATGGTGAAACGATATCGTGGGGATCCCATGTATATCGGGGTTCTTTCGTATGGCTTGTGCTAAGTGTTCCATGACTACAATGTATAGAAGGGGGGAGTTAGGGCATCCCTGTCTAGTGCCGTTGGAAATAGAGAACGGCTCGGAAAACGAGCCGTTCACCATTACCCTCGCCGTGGGGGAGGAATATAGAGACATGATCCTGGCAATAGTAGTCGGCCCCATACCAATTTGGAGAAGAGTCTGGCGGAGGAACCTCCAGTCCACACGATCGAATGCCTTTTCCGCATCTATGGATAGTAGGCATGCTTTGGTGTGGTGTTTTTGAATGTGAGAGATCAGGTGAATCGTTTTAATGGTGTTCTCCCTAGCCTTTCTCCCTGGTATGAAGGCTACTTGTGCTGGGTTGATAATGGACGGTAAAGATGGGGAGATACGAAGTGCCAGGAGTTTGGAGAATAATTTGACATCGACGTTAAGTAGCGATATCGGTCTAAAGTTCTGACATAGGGAAGCGTCTTTACCAGGTTTGGGGATAACACAAATATTCGCCTCCAGCATAGTAGAGGGAAAAGGGTGCTTATCATCTATTGAGTTAAAGGTTCGCGTTAAAATCGGGGACACCAGATCAGAGAGCACCTTGTAAAACCGGGGCGAGTAGCCATCCGGGCCCGCACATTTACCCGTCTTCAGGGTTCGGATAGCCACGTCTACCTCAGATTGGGAAAAAGGAGACTCCAGTTCCAGTGAAACAGTGCGCTCTATGGTCGGTAATGCAGTTTGCGTGATGTAGTGTGTCAGAGAGTCGGGTGTCATTTCCGGCTAACCTGTCTTGGGGTGGGGCAGGAAGGTTGTATAGACCTGAGTAATATCTACGAAATTCACTTGCAATGCTCTGGGTGGAGTGAAGTTTAGAAGACTGACGGTCCAGGATATAAGGGATAAAGGCCCGCGGGGGCCGGGGATGTAACGTTCTAGCCAGGTGACGTCCACATTTGTTAGCAGATTCGTATCTTACTTTACAAGCCCTGTCTCGTGCAATGCGTGAGCTGGAGTCTAAAATAGATAACAATTCCCGCCGGGCATTTGATAGTTCCACATAAGTGGTATCAAGTCGTGTAGATTTATGTATACCCTCCAGTGTCGCTATAGAAACCAGGAGCTCAGTAACGCGGGTGGCTCTAGCTTTCTTGAGGCGAGATCCGTGTTTTATAAAAATGCCTCGAACTACGCATTTAAGCGCTTCCCATTGGGTCAGCGGGTGAGTAGTGTCACTGGCATGGTCTAACGTAAAATTCCGCACTGAAGCCGTTATCTCGTCTAAGCATAGGGGATCGTTTAACAAGTTGTCATTTAGTCGCCACGAGAAATGTGTGCGTCGAACACTGGGAACACCTAGGGTGAGAAAGACGGGGGCATGGTCAGACCAGATGCGGAGACCAATGTTGGCAGAAAGATCCGGCAATAGCAGTATTGGGGAGTCATTGAATACGATGGCGTCTTGCGTGCGAGCTGCTCTCATGATGTCGTCTTTAAGTTTGAAGAAGTGGATCCTGCATATAACATCTCTGGGGTTGGAGCGGTCAGGACGTTTAGCCCCTAATGTTCTATGGATCCTGTCTATTTCAATAGGGGTGTCCTTAGGCTTATTCAGGATCTGATTGAAGAGAGTGATTGCAGCATCTTCCAGGTCCCTGGGTTCCACAGACTCAGGGAGACCTCTGATGCGGACGTTATTGCATCGGTTCCTGTTCTCTTGATCATCCTGCTGATAAATCAGTTGATGCAGTAACACTGTGTGCTCTTGCAAGGTGGCATCGTGCACATGCAGCCGGGCTCTCAAATCAGAGGAAGTTTGTTCAACATCTTCTAATCTGGTGCTTATGTCTTTTTTTAAGGTGGACATTTCCTTTTTATATGTGGCTTCAAATCGTGAAAAACAGGATTCAATGTCTTTCATAGTTGGCAGGGCTTTAATGTATGCTTCCATGTCCCAACCTCCGTGAGAGCTGAGGGAGGCCTGAGAGCTGCTTCTGGAGCGGTGGGACAAACCCCCTTGGCTATGTGGAGAGATTCTCTCCTGTGGCTGGCTCCCCTGCTGCAAGGTATGATCTGCTGGGGCCCGGTCAACCCTAATGGGGTGGTGGGATAGCTTTCCTGAGCCCTGGGGAGAATGTCCCTCATATGGCTGGCTCACCTGTTCCCAGTCTGGAGCCTCAGAGTGCGGGGGAGATAGTTCCGGCGGCGCCATCTTGGATTTGCCTGAGGCCGCAGAGGCCGCGGGCGCCGTTCGGGTGAAAAAACGGGTTAATTCCCGCGGCGCAGGACCCGTTCACTTCTGTTTCTTCCCCTTCTTCTTCCGGTCACTCATTGCCGGTGATGCCCGGGGGAAAGCCGCTGCTGTCTGCAGTATAGTGTGTCCTTGAGCGGGAGACGAGCCGATTTACGTCTCACCGCTCCATGCGCCAAGCCACGCCCCCCAGATGCAGTGATTAAACACAGCGTTTTTAGACAAAATTCCCTCCTGGGTGTACGATCTCATCTGTAAAATATATCAGCTCCCCTGTTGATGCCGCATGAAGAGAAAAAGCCGTCTCCGTTCCTTGAACAGCGCTCTCACCACCGCTCTCAGGTTTCGTGTGTGGCGGCTTCTCCCGACTTAAATTCAAACTATTCAGCTATAAAAACTCGAAAATTCGTCCGGCCAGAAAAATAAATAGGATCTTTAATGAACAAATGCAGTATATCCCACACGTCAGTCAGATCCGCCCCTTGACGCGTTTCGTCAACTGGCAGATCTGCTCAGTGACTCATTGATTTAAGTTTGAGTTTTTTTCTGAGTGTGGATTACTGTTAAATGGTACTGCAAAACAAGGTTTTTTTTGGTCAGGCTGAAAAAAGACAAATGGTCCTGTAGGATTCTTCCTGCAAAATCCTGCTGTGTTTCCCTCAGGGTGTAGACCGGCCGAGCAGGAGGAACTAAAAAATGAGCAGACAGGGAGAGAAGACTATTCCCTATGTGCAAATGCATTTGCTCCCAGCCCCTTTCAGAACCTGGGAGCAAGTGCATTTGGCTTTGCCCCTACCTGTGTGACCACAGGACCCAAGGAATTCTTAACCCTTCACTGCCATGAAAGGGCAGAACAGAAAAGGCAGCAAAGATAGCAGACACGGTGCCCTAGGTAAAAGGAGTAATTAGGAGAGATTTCCCTACCAACAGAATATGCACCATCAGCCTGAAAACATAACAGTGAGTCTTCTGAGATAGGGTCAGGCTTGTCAACAGATGCAATGGCCCTGGCCATGAAAAGTACTTCTGCAGTGACACCCCAGCCACAAAGGTCTGACACACATAGCAGAGACCAGTACAAGCACGTCTAGGGGTGTCCTGCAGGTAGAAAACACTGCAGGACTGTGGGAGACAATTTACCATGTAAAATCACTGGGAAGTTTGCGCACAATGGCACACTGGAGATGCTCTCCAAGACTAGATAGGTGGAGTGTGAATCTGTCAGGAGCTGATGACTGGAGAGGAAATCTCGAAGTCTTTAACCGCAGAGCTGAGAAAAAGACATCCATCCAACTAAGGACACTAACCTAACACTAACTAGTATATATTCCTTTTAGGTGGCCCTATAACCCTTGTTTACTGAATTAGATTTTGTGTCCCTTTAAAAGATGAAAAAAACATTATTGTATTACTGGGACATATTTGTTTAGCACTTGACTGTAGGCAAGACACACTTGTCTTTGTACTCCTCACCTGGTTGCTGCCACACACGCTTGACACCATCTGAACAAAAAAGTGTATCTTGGTCTCATCAGATCACCACAGGACATGGTTCCAGTAATCCATGTCCTTAGTCTATCAAACTTTCTTGTGCATCATCTTCAGAAGAGGCTTCCTTCTGGGACGACAGCCATGCAGACCAATTTGATGCAGTGAGCGCTGTATGGTCTGAGCACTGACAGGCTGACCCCCCACCCCTTCAACCTCTGCAGCAATGCTGGCAGCACTCATACGTCTATTTCCCAAAGACAGCCACTGGATATGATGCTGAGCACATGCACTCAACTCCTTTGGTCGACCATAGCGAGGCCTGTTCTGAGTGGAACCTGTCCTGTTAAACCGCTGTATTGTCTTGGCCATCGTGCTGCAGCTCAGTTTTAGGGTCTTGGCAATCTTCTTATAGCCTAGGCCATCTTTATGTAGAGCAACAATTCTTTTTTTCCGATCCTCAGAGAGTTCTTTGCCATGAGGTGCCATGTTGAACTTCCAGTGACCAGTATGAGAGAGTGAGAACGATAACACGAAATTTAACACACCTGCTCCCCATTCAAACCTGAGACCCTGTAACACTAACTAGTCACCTGACACCGGGGAGGGAAAATGGCTTATTGGGCCCAATTTGGACATTTTCACTTAGGGGTGTACTCACTTTTGTTGCCAGGGGTTTAGACATTAATGGCTGTGTGTTGAGTTATTTTGAGGGAACAGCAAATGTACACTGATATACAAGCTGTACACTCACTACTTTACATTGTAGCAAAGTGTCATTTCTTCAATGTCGTATACACATATTCTTCAAAATATATACACATATACACACACACACAGGGCTCAAAATTTCAGGTCCTGAGCTACTAGCCAGGAATTAAAAGTTACTCGCCACCAGTTGCCCTGCCTGAACCTACCCCATCCCATCCTATCCTGCCCGTCTCCCCTCCTTTAACATCGCCCTCTCCCACCTTTAATTCCACCATTTTAAAAAAAAGATAAAAATAAACCCACCAGACATGTAAGCCCTCCTCACACTCAATATGGTGTGAATTCCACCCAAATTGATTGAGCCCTATACTTAACTACCGTATATACTCGAAATTCACTCCATAACATACACACACAGCACAACACATGACATATCACAGTCACAAACCATATGATGCACAGTATAACAAACACAAACAGCACAACACACAGGGCATAACACACACACAGCACAACACACGGCACATCACACACGGCACATCACACACACAAAGCACACAGAGCATAACACATACACAGAACAACACACAGGGCATAACACAAACACTCAGCAAAACACACAGTGCACTGGGCATTATACAACCAGCACAACACACACACATTACACATACAGAGACAGCAAAACACACAGGGCATAACATATACACACACAGGGCACCCAGACCCATCTTTATGCCCCCCATCTAATTACTTGCTGGCAGGGGCCTGGCACTTGAGCTTATGCCAGGCCGACTGCATAAGTAGGGACCCTCTAGCGTGTGGTCAGTTATTCCTCCCCTGGACTTCCTGTGTGCATTTCCCTGTTAAAGATGGCTGCATTGTGGTGGCCATCTTTAACATGGACAGGGCACTCAGAGGTGAGCTTTGGCACACAGGAAGCTGCCTCGAACTTCTTCAGGAGTCAAGGACTGAGTACCTGAGTCAGTGAATCAATTTCCACTCGCCCCCATGCAATTTTCACTCATTAATTGCAAGGGGGCGAGTGGAAATTTTGAGCCCTGTATGTAAATAAATATATATATATTTAT
>NW_017307857.1:140861-146255 GCF_000935625.1 Nanorana parkeri
TATATATATATATATATACATACACACACACACACACATACACACACTAGCGGGAATTTAGACTCAAGGCAAACTTCCATTTTCTTTCACAAAACTGCAGCTCTTTTCTCCAAGTTAGGGCTAGTTCACACCAGATTTCCCGAGATTGATGCATTTTCGTTTTTTTTTGTTGCTTAAAATGGGACTTCCAGTGCATTTGCATTCGATTTGATATGTTTCGGTGCAATCCGATGCAGCTAAAATAGGGCAAGACTGCATCAGAACGGACTGCACTGGTGTGAATAAAGAGCCAGAAATCCCATAGGAAAGCATTGTGATGCATTTTGGCTGCAGCAGCCAAACTAAACGGACTGCATCACAACTGCATCTGGTGTGAAGTAGCGCTAAATGTACCATAAAGGTGAAAGGCATCCACCCATACATAAAATGTAACAAACAAACTGAGCCTTACTGGATCGAATCCTTGTAGAAGTCGCTTGTTTCAGGTAAGTTTCCTCTCCTGGAACAGCCCCAGTTCATCAAATGGATCCCGTCACACTGACAGATTAAGATTTAGCAGACTTCTCTTTAGTACAAGGCACACTGCCTGCCTCTTTGACCCGAGGTACACTCTCCCCCTCAGCTAGGTCCAGCTGCAATAAAAAGAATCTGCCTTGCAACCACCAAACTGTGGTCCACGGACTCCCAGTAAGATAAGTCCCAGTACATGTTTTTAAACAAGACAGGGTAAAGGAATATATTTCTTTACTCCAGGATCTTTGCTGGCTTTACCTTAAATCAGATAAAGAATACTTTGCCTGGCAGCCCGACAGTTTTCACAGAGACCCTGCTACAAGATATATATTTACCCATCAAAATGTAACAATGGCATACTATATCCACCTAGTTTTTAGTAAATGCATTAAATTGTGGTGCGACAGTTAGCAGTATATGACACAATTAATTATTTTAAAATAAATATTCAAATTCCCTACAAATAAACATTGGGGGGAATTTATAAAAAATGGAGCAGACAAAATCTGGAGAAGTTGCCCATGGCAACCAATCAGCTTCTCTCTTACAGTTTGCTCAGGTAAGATTTGAAAATGAGAGTGAGAAGCCCATTGGTTGCCATGGACAACTGCTCCAGAATTTGTCTGCTCCAGTTTTGATAAATTCCCCCATTGTTTTCAGTAGGACACACTTGGCTTCAAATGGCTAATACAATAGAACAGTGGAGAAGGAACACTCAAACTCTAAGATACCTAGCAAACACTATAACAGTATACCAACATTGGTGTGGATATGCAGACTTAATGCATACATATTAATGTTAAACGACTGGTTTACCAGCCCATGCAGTATATGCCAAGTACTTTTTTAGATCTTCTACTATATATCATACATAAAATGTTAGTACCTTAATGACATCTCCAAGAAGTTTATTTGCTTCAGCATATGCCTTCTTCACCTCTTTGAATTTGTTGCCCAGTCCCATACTGTGAGCTTGGAAGTGGAGGTTGGTATACTGGCCACCAGGGATCTCATTCTCATAAACATCTGCATTTCCTGATTTCATGGTTGCTGTGCAGTCAAAGGCAGCATAAAGACCTCTTGCAACTTCCCAGTACTCACTGTAATCAAACACTTTTTCTAGCTGAATTCCTAGATAAAATTAATGTATAGCCGATATCAGAACAAAACAAAACACAAACTGAAGAATCAAAACATACAATCATTTGTTGTGGCAATTCTTTTTTCCAACTCCTTATTTAAACATTTTCAAAATACACGTGCTTTCTTATTTTAAATTATGAACAGGGATGAGAAATACAGACAAGTAGTGAGAGGTCACAAAAATACAATGATGGTGAGAATGGAATAATATAAATTGTTGTTAAAAGGGGTATATATCATTGTACTTGATATGTCATGGAAGAAACTCGGGGATATTAGCATACACATTAGAAAAAGGGAGTAAATGACAGAGAGAAAAACGGGAATATGCTTAATATAACATGATTATATTAAGTTTAAGAAGGTGCATTGAAGCTGTTCCTAAACATACACTTAAAGATGGGCTGCTGGTGAAATTTCTTCATCTGGAAGCTAGAGCCTGCATTAGGTAAAAGTCTGTCAGCTGAATGACCAGAGCAAGTTTTTTCACCTCTAAGATCATTAATTCTCATACCTGGGGCCCAAACTAGGCCCTTCCAGATCTGGGCCCCATGACAAGAGTCAGGGAAAGCCTGAAACGTGTGCTACTGCAACTAACCACGTATCCACATTTATATTACCCCACTGATGGCACACTACGATTTGCCTTATTTTTTGCACTGGAAGTAACCATGTTATTGCTTAGCCAGCCAACTTTGGGTTTTCTCTCCATCACACACTAGGATAGCATTGCCACCTTGCTGCACTATAGTCCTTTTATTAAAACTGTTTGTGGTGAAATACTTATGGTTTATTTCTGTAGCCTTACTTGTAAACACTGGCGGAACTACTGTCATAAATGGGTTCCAGGATCGGTGGGTTCATTTCTCATTTCATGTGCAGCCCTCCGTCAGCCTGGACCCAGAGAAGCAGTAACAACTTAGCTTATTGTGGAAGTCTATCTCTGTCAGGTCTTTAACTACAGAGACACCTACTGTTCCTCATCCCTGGGGCTGGATAGTACTGCATCTCATTAATTTGGAAAGGTGCACAGAGCAGGGTAAATCTCAGCCTGAGCAGATGCAAGTTATTCCTATTATGGCCCATTCACACAGCTGCGCTGCATTAGCCTACATGCATTAATAGGCATTACGCCACATGTTAAGGTTCTTAGGCAGCCAATTTATTTAAATGGGCTACCTTGCACACCAAAAAGGTTGCCTATACTTTTTTGTGATACAGCTTACTACAATGCACAGTACTGCGTTACCATGCATTGTAGGGTGCTGCAACACACATTCCCTGTTCTGCACCACCTCATTCTTAGAGTCATCATTTTAAGTTAGCGAGAGAGTCGCTTTAAAAGATAAGTGTACTTTTAAAAATGTACACTTATCCATTTCCTCTAGCCCCTTCATTGAATAAGATCCATCTTTCCCTTTAAAGACCTGTAATCACCTCAGTATCTCTACCGTGTCTTCTTTTGTCCTTTGTCATCTGCTATTGTAATTAGAGTGTTGTACAATTTTGTATTTTGTTTCTGTTGGGGGCTTAATAAAACGTTTGCAGCGGGTTCCCGTAATTTCTAGTTACACCCCCAGGTGTTGGTAAAAACTGTGCAATGATCATCTTACATCTATGAGTACTATTAGGGCAGTGGCGGACCTAATAACCAAAGGGCCCTGGTGCAAGATTTTATGTAATCCTGCCCAGTTTTTGGCGGTGGAAAGTATGACCGCCAATAGGTGAAGCATTCCAGCGCTTTCCCAGCTGCTCCAGGACAGATCGGCATCGCAAATCGCATGTGCGGGAGAACTGATCTGCCCTGAAACAGCTGATCGGACCTTAAATGTCACTTCTCTCCGACTGCAATCTCACATTCCACCACACTCACAAAGTCGGATAGAAGTGACATTTTAGGACCGATCAGGTTCTGAAGTTACATTTCATGGCAGATCCAGTGGTGTATTTAGGTTTTGTGCTGCCCTAAGCAAGACGAAATTCGACAATCTAAATTCGTCCAACCCCTGCCTGTTCAAGACATTTTGCGTAACCTGTCAAGTTGCTGAATGCAGCTTCTGACAGGTTGCGCTATTAGGCCTCATTCACACAGCTTAGAGCCGCCCTGTACAGATCCATGCGGCGTGCACGCTCGTAACGGCCCATTCCCGGGAAGGACAGGTGCTGCGTGTGATTGTACGCAGCAGCCTGTTCTTCTCTATGGGAGGATGCAGCCGCACTCTGCCCTACGCTCACCCACCCTGCACGCCCATGAAGGTGTCCGTACTCGTACACCTGCATGGATGTGCAGTTTGGGTGTGCCTACGGCTGCATCCTTCCATAGAGAAGAACAGGCTGCTGCGTACAATCACACGTAACACCTGTCCTTCCCAGGAACGCCCCGTTACAACCGTGTATGCCACATGGATCTGTATGGGCCGACACTTAGCTGGGTGAATGAGGCCTTAGCGTTGCAGGGGTCTGAGGTGGGCTGTAAAGGATCTCTGGTTGGCTCTGCAGGGTCTCAGGCAGAGACTGCCAAAGACCCCGCACATCCCACCGTAGACCTTGCACAGCCCTCCTGAGCCCCTGAAAACCCCACCAGAGACCCCTCCAGAGCCCACCATAGACCTTGCACAGCCCACCATAGACCCTGCACAGAGACTCTCAAGTGGGCTGTGCAGGATCTATTATGGGCTGTACATGGTCCCTTTCCCTGCACACAAGCTGCTCCTCTTACCTGCAGCTCCCCAGCCTGCTTCTAGGATATGCCTCTTCTTCCTGCATCTTCGTCCGGCCGCCGAAGCTTCTTCCTCCAGCCACCTGCAGCCTCCGGGCCGCCTCTCTCACGGTCCCATCAGCAGTCTTCCTTCCCTGCCTAGACCCGGCGGCACAACGGCTTCCTGGACCCGCCTGCAGACTCTGGCATTGAAAGCTACAAAAAGTTACAATGTCCTGCAATACAATGCGGCCTCTCTGTGTGGGAACTGAGGTGACAAGGCCTGTTGGCTATCACTGATAAAGAACAACACATGTTCTAGTGCAGGGTTTCGACAAATCCGAGGTGCCAGGTCGCCATGGTGACTAGAAATTGCCCCATCCCCGGCCACCACCTCCGCCGCCAATTCAGCACTGCTTCTCCTGTTCTCCTAATTGCTAGTAGCTAGCTGCATGCTGCAGTCCATTGCTCCCGACCACTGCCTGCTGTGTTTAACTTCAGCTGCCTGAGCAGGCAGCTGTCATTCCCAAGCTAAAGCTATTGAAGTGGAAAGGTGACACTAGCTCTTTCTCCCCATGTGACAGCACGGAGTGCCTGAGCAGGCAATGGCTGAGCACCAGCACTATCACTGGAAGGGAGTGAAACACATGTTCTCCATACTTAGATGTACCAAGTATCTTCACTCCTGGTGTTCTAAACAAGACATGTTTCATGTTACTAACCATGCCTTCGACTGTTATCAATTTTGAATGTTGCACAATGTTTACACCTTACCAAACACACTGGGCTCTTACCTGCTTTACATTATTAAAATGTCATTTTTTATGAATAATTCTAATGGCTACTATACCTTAGTTATCACTCTGCATGATAAGCCTGAGAAATTGTTGTTATACAAGCTAGTGTTTAGCACTTAAGTCATTGTGATAGACACAGGCTATTCAAGTGATCTAACTCACTGCAAACCAAATATATAACAAACTATTTGCCAGTAGTTCTCTGAAAGTGTGTTGGCTGAAAGTGTAAATATATATATATAT
>NW_017307857.1:146637-151792 GCF_000935625.1 Nanorana parkeri
GTTTGGTTTTGTTTTTTTTTGTGGGGGGGGGGGGGCCCAAAAATAAATCTTGCACCAGGGCCCTTTGTTCCTTAGGTCCGCCACTGGTCGGTCCGTCAGATTTATGGACATGTTGCCTCAGTGCACTTGCGTGGATTCACAGGCCTGTTGCCACAGTGTGCTTGCGCACAGGGCCAAGCACTTTACACGCCCCCGGACGCAGCCCCCGGAAGTCCGATGAAGTTACGAGTCCGAGGGATTGATATTTGTCAAGACAGCTGAGTCCCCCCCCTCTGTTTCTCTACGACGCGGCTGGGACTAGGTGGGAGGAAGTGACATCAGGAAAAGGAAAAAATTATCCTCCATCTCCACCACGTGCTGTCGTCTGGGACCAAATAGCCGGCACCGCCCCAGTCTCAACTACTAACAGGTAACCATATATATTATATTAAATATCAATTGAAAAGGGGGGGGCTAGTATCGCACATAAAACATGCCCCCATAAAAAAATGCCACAGGTAACATGTGACATCTTTTGTGGGGGCATATTTTATGTGCAATAGTACATATGGCCCAATACAGATGTCACCAGCACTTAGATTCCATGTTATTGCAAATCCATTTTATTGATAGTGCTCATTCCAATGACAAGCGCTTTTAGGGCCATGCAGGGTCCCCTTCATCTTATGGGGGCATTGTTTATGTACAGAATGTATATCTGTGGACCTGCGGCACACTGGCATCTTATGGGGGCATCGTTTATGTACAGAATGCATATCTGGGGACCTGTGGCACACTGGCATCTTATGGGGGCATCATTTATGCACAGAGTGTAGACTGGGGACCTGTATCACACTGGCATCTTATGGGGGCTTCGTTTATGTACAATATGTATATCTGTGGACCTGTGGCACACTGGCATCTTATGGGGGCATCGTTTATGTACAGAATGCATATCTGGGGACCTGTGGCACACTGGCATCTTATGGGGGCACCATTTATGCACAGAATGTAGACTGGGGACCCGTGGCACACTGGCATCTTATGGGGGCATTGTTTATGTACAGAATGTATATCTGTGGACCTGTGGCACACTGGCATCTTATGGGGGCATCGTTTATGTACAGAATGCATATCTGGGGACCTGTGGCACACTGGCATCTTATGGGGGCATCATTTATGCACAGAGTGTAGACTGGGGACCTGTGTCACACTGGCATCTTATGGGGGCTTCTTTTATGTACAGAATGTATATCTGTGGACCTGTGGCACACTGGCATCTTATGGGGGCATCGTTTATGTACAGAATGCATATCTGGGGACCTGTGGCACACTGGCAAGTTGTGATCAACGCCATATGATTTGTGATACATTGTGATTAACTCCAATGTTATTTAATCACAAAATATATGCATGGTGTATATTTACAAGAAAATTGCCGCAAAGCGCCACAGTGTTCGGGTTTGGCTTGAAGAAAAGGTGGCAACCCTACACACAGCAGACAAAAAAAAAAATCACACATTACTGAACATGGTTTACAGTGCATGCGGATTCAAACAGAGGTGAAATCTAATCTACAAGTCTCTGGAGAAACCGCTGAAAATTGAGCCTTAATTTGCAAATCTTAAATGTTATGAAATATGTCTTTGCTACTCATTTATAACTAAAATAGCGGAGGGAAGACGCTTCCCGCCGTAGTAGGCCATGCGCCCTTGTTTGCTCTAGCTCCAGGGGACAACCCCGGGCCTAGACCAAACTCTCATTCAACTTAGATTGTTTGAGTAAGTTGAAATGGAGGAGGGAGACTCTCTCCTAATTGATTGTTTGTTTTCTGTGTTATGTTTTTTCTTGTTTTTGTTTTTTTTTTCCTTATTTTTTTTTTCTTTTTCTAAATCGCTTATGGCCGTATTTGTAGCAGTTTCCCAAAAATTCTCTCTCTTGGTTTACCAACTGAAAGGCGGGGGGAAAGTGTATAGTCGAAATACAAGTAATTGCACTCTTAATGACGCTAAATGTAGGTACTAAATCTCTAACACTAGCCTCACATAACACCCAGGGCTTGAATATCTTGGTGAAGAGAAGGAAGGCTTTCCAAAACTAACACTCTCATCACATCGATGTGCTATTCCTGCAGGAGACCCACTTTTTTGCATCTAGCCCCCCATCCTCCCTCCATAAGCACTTCCCGAGGTTTTATTTGGCAAGTGCGAAGGAGAGAAGTAAGGGGGTAGCTATATGCTTCTCTGAAAAAGTGGCTTTTATCTCTTCGCTGGAAATCAGAGATCCAGAAGGACGATATATACTGTTAAAAGGATGCATAGGTAAACAACTATTTACCTTTATATCTTAAATCCTGGGGATTTGGGCCCAAATTTCTTAACTTAGTAAATGTCCTCTACTCCGCTCCATCAGCCCAGATTCGCCTTCAAGGCTATCTATCAGACCCTATCCAAATCCGAAGGGGCACTAGGCAGGGATGCCCCCTCTCGCCATTATTATTCGCCATAGCAATCGAACCTCTGGCAATATTACTTCGCAATAGCCTAGATATTAAAGGGATAAAATGCTCCTTAGAGGAACATAAATGTGCCTTGTTCGCAGACGATATGTTATTTGTAACCTCCCCATTGGTGTCATTACCTAACATCATGGCACTTCTGGAAAAATACGCACAGATATCGGGTCTTCGAGTCAATGCCTCAGTAGCATTAAATATTAATCTCTCTGTTGAAACCTGGTTGAGCCTTAAAAATTTGTTCCCATTTAATTGGCGCACATACTTTTTACAATATCTGGGAGTGAAACTCACCCCCCTGTACACCAAATTATATATGGTAAACTTTCCACCACTATACAAATCTCTCAGGGAAGATATGATTAGTTGGACCACATATAACATATCCTGGATAGGGCGAATTCATTCAATCAAAATGACTTTATTCCCTAAAATACTGTATCTATTTAGGACACAACCAATCCCGATTCAATGAACAGAACTCATTAAATTTCAGAAGTCCATCTTTAAATTTATATGGGGGGAACCAAGAATTTCTCGAAAAACCCTCTTCAAACCCAGAAACCAGGGGGGCTTAGGGGTACCAAATCTGCTTCTTTATTATAGGGCAGCACAAATTTCACAATTATCATCTATCTACCTCAAGTCAGTTGTTCCAGACTGGGTCAGGATGGAAGTTAGCTCACATAAGGGACCCTCTATTGAGGCACTCAAATGGATGAAATTCAAGCAAAGGCCAAAGACCCTGGCGCCAACTCTAATACATTCTTTAGCCTTATGGGATCAGATCCGAAACAAGGAAGGGATGGTGTCTTCTCACACCCCCCTCGCGCCCCTATTTGAAAATGTTAATTTCATGCCAGGAATACAGTAAAAAGCATTTAAATGGTGGATAGATAAAGGATTGTATAGGATTGGCGATTTTATTAAACTCCATAGACCAATTACACATCTTTATTGCATAAACACTCTTAAGATGCCTCACTCCGAATATTTTAGATTTAGACAAATTAATAATTTTTTACTTACTCTACATATTCCCGAGGTTGGAGCCCCGCTGTTAACACAATATGAACGGTGGTGCATAGGAGGGTTAGGTCAAAGGGGAGGTACGTCCCTGATCTATGATGCCCAACTAGGATCATTTACAAAAACAGCTTATATGGTGGCTTGGGAGATAGAAATCAAACTAATTAAGAACGATAGACAACAAACTAATAAAGAACGAAAAACGAAACAAAACTAAAACGAGAGACAGGAGACTCTGCAACGGAGGTGGTGGGGGCAAGAGAGGGAGAGGAGAGGGCTGCCAGTGAGATAAACTGCATGAGATAAGTAATCCACATTAACCCTTTATAACCTATTGCTGTGGACTATTGAGCATTTACGGTAATCAGAGGGAGAGGAAGCTAAATTGAGGGTTAGCTGGTGTGGATAACTAAGCAGCTTACCTCCCTCCCCCACCATTCAGATGGGTCATAGCACAAAAAAGGGTCCTAGAACCCCGAGCGCCAGAATACTGGCGAGAGGTGGACGGGACATAAAAGGTTTTTTTGTGAAAAATACTGAGCCTGCTGAAACGGAGTTTAACCCGACAAGGGAGCAGAGGGGAACGGATAGAGACTCACAGGGGGGTTCCCTTCCAGTCTCCCCTGTGGATTCAGATCGCTCAGAGAGAATGAGTGGAGTGGGGGAACTGTCTCAAGTGACTGAGGGGGAAGGAGGAGAAATACAGACCTCGCAGGGGCTAAATGAACGCTTGGCGGAGTTGCCAACAACAACAAAGGACATTGAGATGATGTTTAGTAAAGCGGGAAAGGAAAAAAAGGAGGTTATGCAGGAATTGCAAGAAACTATGCAGGAGTTTAACAGTCGAATGAAGGGGATTGAGTCCTCAGTGGGTCAGTGTTTTGCAATAATACCAGAAATGCAAAAGATCCTACAACAGCAGCATGATACGTTCACGGATCGATGACCTGGAAGACCGCAGTAGATGGAATAATATCTGCATAAGAGGAATACCAGAGGTTGTTGAGGGGGAAAAACTGAGGACGGTGGTCCAGGAAATATTGAACAAACTGTTGGGGAAATTGGAACTTAAAGATATGGCGATAGACAGGCTGGATAGAATTCCATTTATCCGTAAGTTGAATGCTACCTACCCAAGAGATGTGCTGTGTAGAATACATTTCTACAGTTTGAAGGAGAAAATAATGCTTAAAGCGCAGAAGTACGGGACATTGGACTATGAAGGAGCCAATATAGAAATTTTCCCTGACCTCTCTAAGCGTACACTAGACAAACAAAGGGCCCTGAGACCTTTGACCAAAGTCCTAAGAAAAAAAAATATAAAATATAGATGGGGTTTCCCATTTTGCTTATTGGTACAAAAGGACGGTAAAATTGTTGAGTTTCGCACACTGGCTGATTTAGATTAATTTGTAAAAAGATTGGATATCGAGATGGTGAAGTTGGGACAATGGCCCGATCCACCAATAGGTGCACTCACGAAGATATGGTATCAAGATCAATGGACAAAGGTCCCTCCTAAGAGGGGATGTTAGTGGGAGATGTGGACTAAGGGAGGGGGGGAGATAAGATGAGAGAGAGAGAGTGTGTGGGTGTGTATGTATATAGGTATGTATGTATTTATATATGCAG